>NW_028124114.1:0-28853 GCF_965194825.1 Balaenoptera physalus | reverse complement strand
CTGATCTTTCAGCAGAAATTCTGCAAGACACTAGGGAGTGGCAGGACATATTTCAAGTGATTAAAGGAAAAAAACCTACCACCAATGTGACTGTACTCAGCAAGAATCTCATTCAGATTGGACAGAGGAAGTAAAAACTTCACAGACAAACCAAAGATAGGAGAATTCAGCACCACCAAACCGTCTATATCACCAATGATAAAAGGAACTTCTCTAAGCAGAAACTCAAAGGAAATAAAAGACCTCCAATAACAAACCAAAAACAATTAAGTAAATGCTAACAGGAACATACACACGGATAATTACCTTAAATGTAAATTTATTCAATGCTCCAACCAACACACATAGAGTGGATGAAGGGATACAAAAACAAGACCGTTAAATATGATGTCTAGGAGTGACCCACTTTATACCTAGGGACACATACAAACTGAAAGTGAGCGGATGGAAAAAGACATTCCAAGCACATGGAAATCAAAGGAAACCTGGAGTGCCAATTCTCATATCAGACGAAATAGACTTTAAGATACAGTCTATTGCAGGAAACCAAGAAGAACACTCCATACTGATGAAGGAATCAAACAAAGAAGATGACACAGCAAATGCAAATCCTTATGAAGCCAACGTAGTAGCACTTCAATACATAGATATATCCTAACAGCCCTAAAAGGGGAAACTGAGAGTAACACAAAAATAGTAGGGGACATTAACACCCCTCTTTCACCAATGGACTGATCACCCAAAATGAAAATAAACAAGGAAACATGGGCTTTAAATGACACATTGAACAAGAGGGACTTAACTGATATGTATGTGACTTTCCTTTGCAAAACACCAGAAAACAGTTTCTTCTCAAGTGCTCATGGAACATTCTCCAGGATATATCATATCTTGGGTCACACATAGAGCCTTAGTCAATTTAAGAAAACTGAAATAGTATGAGGTATAATTTCCCACCACAGTGCCATGAAACTAGATATCAATGAAAGGAAAAAAAGAACTGTAAACAAAAGAAACACATGGAAGCTAAACAAAACGCTGTTAAATAATCAAGCAATCACTGAAGAAAACAAAGATGAAAACACAAAATACCTGGAAAAACATGACAATGAAAATACGACCACCCCAACCTATGGGATGCAGCAAAAGCAGTTCTAACAGGGAAGTTGATAGCAATAAAATCCTCCATCAAGAATCAAGAAATCCCCCATATAAACAACCTAGCCTTACACCTAAAGCCATTAGAGAAATAAGGACAAACACCAAACAAACAAAAAACGATTAGCAGAAGGAAAGAAATAAGAAAGTTCAGATCAGAAATAAATGAAAAAGAATGGAGAAAACAAGAGCAAAGATCGGTAAACCTAAAAGCTAGATATTTAAGAGCATGCATATAATGTATCCACCATTAGCCAGATTTATTAAGAAAAGAAATGGAGACGATCCAAACCAACAGAAGTAGAAATGAAAAAGGAGAAGTAACAACTGACCCTGCAGAAATACAAAGGATCATGAGAGATTACTACAAACATCTTTTGCCAATTAAATGGACAACCTGGAAGAAATGGACAAATTCTTCGAAAAGCACAATCTTCTGAGACTGAACCAAGATAAACAGAAGCTATAAACAGACTAATCGTAAGCACTGAAATTGAAATTGTGATTAAAATTTTCCAAAGAGCAAAAGCCCAAGATCAGATGGCTTCACAGGCGACTTCTATCAAAACTTTTGACAAGAGCTAACACCTATCCTTCTCAGATTCTTCCAAAATATAACAGAGTGAGGGACACTCCCATAATCATTAAACGAGGCCACAATCCCTCTGATACCAAAAGCAGCCAAAGTGTCAGATAAAAATGAACACTACAGGCCAATATCACTGATGACCTTAAATGTCAGAATCTCAAAGAAAATACTAGAAAGTAGAATCCAACAGCACATTAAAGGGATAATACACCATGATCAAGTGGGCTTTATCCAAGGAAGGCAGGAATTTTCGATATATGCAAATCAATCCAGATGATAAACCATACTAACAAATTGAAGGAGAAAAATCCTATGATTATCTCAATAAATGGAGAAAAATCTTCTGGAAACATTCAAAAAGAGTTTAGGATAACACTCTCCAGAAAGTACACATAGAGTGAATGTACCTAAACATAATAAAGGCCATATATGACAGATCCACAGCCAACTTTGTTATCAAAGGTGAAATACTGAAACCATTTCCTTTAAGATCAGGAAAAAGACAAGATTGAGAACTGTTACTAATATGACTTAAGCAGGTTTTGGAAGTTTTACCCACAGCATTCAGAGAAGAAAAAGAAATTAAAAGCATCCAAGTTGGAAGAGAAGAAGTAAATCTGTCACTGTTTTCAGATGACTAGATACTATACATAGACAATTCTAAAGATGCTACCAGCAAACTACCAGAACTAATCCATGAATTTGGTACAGTGACAGGATACAAAGTTAATGCTCAAAAATCTCTTCAACTACTATGCACTAATGATGAAAAATCCAAAAGAGAAATTAAGGAAACACTCTCATTTACCATTGCTACAAAAAGAGTAACATACTTGAGGGTAAACTTACCAAAGAGACAAAATACATGTGTGAAGAAAACCATGACACACGGAGGAAAGAAAATAAAGGTGACACAAAGAGATGGAGACATAGACCATGTTTTTGGACTGGTAGAAACAACATTGCAAAAATGACTATGCTACACAAAGCAATCTACAGTTCATTGCAATCCATATCGAACTACCAATGGCATTTGTCACAGAACTCGAACAAAATATTTCACCATTTGTGTGGAAACACAAAAGAGCCTGAAGAGCCAAAGGTATCTTGAGAAAGAAAAACAGAGCTGGAGGAATCAGGTTCCCTGACTTCAGACTATAAAAAAAAACTATAATAATAAAGATGGTATGCTACAGGCACACAAACAGAAGTGTACATCAATGAAACAGGACAATAAGCCATGGATAAACCCACACTCCTTTCCTTTTGATAAAGGAGGCAAGAGTATACAATGGAGAAATGATAGCCTCTTCAATAATGGTTCTGGGGAAACTGCACAGCTACATGTAAAAGAATGAAATTACAACACTTCTTAACTCCATACACAAAAATAAACTGCAAATCGATTACAGACATAAATGTAAGGCCAGACACGTTAAAACTCTTAGAAGAAAACAAAGGCAGAACACTCTGTGACATAAATCACTCAAAGACGTTTGGGGACCCCCCTCATAGAGAACTGGAAATAAAAACAGAAAGAAACAAATGGAACCTAATGAAACTGAAAAGCTTTTGCACAGCAAAGGAAATGAAAATCAGGATGAAAAGACAACCCTCAGAATGGGAGAAAATATTTGTAAACGAAGCAACTGACAAAGGATTAATCTCCATTGAGCTCATGCAACTCCACATCAGAAAAACAAACAACCCAATCCAAAATAGGACAGAAGACCGAAAAAGATATTTCTACAAAGCATCTATACTATTTGCCAACAAACACATGAAACCATGCTCAACGTCACTAATCATTAGAGAAATGCAGATCAAAACAACAATGGGGGAGGAACTTGAAGATGACGGAAGACTAAGATGCGGAGATCACTTTCCTCCCCACAGATTCAACAGAAATAAATCTGCAGGAAGAACCACTCCTATAGAACAGCCACTGAACGCCGGCCGAAGACCTCACACCTCCCAAAGGGCAAGAAACTCCCCTCGTACCTGGGTAGGGGAAAAGAAGAAAGAAATAACAGACACAAGAGACTAGGGATGGGACTTGCAACAGTGGGAAGCAGCTGTGAAGGAGGAAAGTTTTCCACACACTGGAAAGTCCCTTCGCAGGTGGACAGTGTGTGTAACGGAGTGGGGAATCTTCGGAGCCACGGAGGAGAGCCCAGCAACGGAGGTGCGGAAGGCAAAGTGGACAGATTCTCACACAGAGGAGCGATGCCGACCAGAAGTCACCAGCCTGAGAGGCTGGTCTGTTCACCTGCTAGGGAAGGCGGGGGTTGGAGGCTGAGGCTGCACTTTCAGCCGGATCCCACTGTGAGGACTGGGGCTGGCGGCATGAACACAGCCTGAAGGGTGCTAGTGCGCCATGTCTAGCTCAGAGGGAGTCCTGGAAAAGTCCTGCAACTGCGTAAGAGACAAGAGAATTTTTCTTCCCAATTTCTTTCCTGGTGCGTGAGGAGAGGGTATTAAGAGCGCCGCGTAATGGAGCTCCAGAGATGGGCGTGAGGTGCGGCTATCAGGGCAGACCCCAGAGACTGCCATGAGACGTGAGGCTGCTGCTGCCGCCACCAAGAAGCCTGTGACCAAAGACAGGCCACTATCCACAGTGCCCTTCCCAGGGGCTTCTGCAGCCCGCAAATGATAGTGTCCCGTGATCCAGGGACAAATTCCCTGGGAAGATGCACGGTGCGCCTCAGGCTGTTACAAAGCCACGATGCGCTATACCGCTACAGGCTGACTCCTATTCCGTACTCCCCACATCCCCGGCCTGAGTGACACACAGCCCCCAATGAGCTTCTCCCTTAACCCTGTCCTGTCTGAGGAAAGAAGAGAGGCCCTCAAGCGACCTACACAAAGAGGCGGATCCAAATCGAAAGCTGAAGCCCGGGAGCTGTGCGAACAAAGAAGAGAAAGGGAAATGTGTCTCAGCAGCCTCAGGAAGAGTGGGTGAAATCCCGACTTTCATCCTGAAGTAACCTGCATCTGTGGATTACCTGAGTACACAATGCATCATCCGAAAATTGAGGTAGTGGCCTTTGGGAGCAAAGCTATATTTTATTCCCACTTTTTCTCTTTTTTTGAGTGTCTATGTGTATGCTTCTGTTTGTGATTTTGTCTGGAAAGCTTAGCTTTAACCATTTGTGCTAGGGTTCTGTCCGTCTGTTTTCTTATTTTTACGTTTAAAATATTTTCTTAAAAATTACTTTTTATTTTAATAACTTTATTTTATTTTATTTGACATAATTGTGTCTTTTATTATCCTCTGTCTTTGTTTCTTTCTCTTTTTGGTCCCTTTCATTCTGAGCCATGTGGATTTAAGTCTCTTGGTCCTCCAACCAGGAGTCAGTGCTGCGCCTCTGAGGTGGGAGAGCCAACCTCAGGACACTGGTCCACAGGAGACCTTACAGCTCCATGTAATATCAAACGGAGAAAATCTCCCAGAGATTTCCATCTCAACGCCAAGATCCACCTTCACTCAATGACCAGCAAGCTACAGTGCTGGAAACCGTATGCCAAACAACGAGTAAGACAGGAACACAGCCCCATCCATTATCACAGAGGATGCCCAAAATCGCAGTAAGGCCACAGACACCCAACCACACACGACCAGACGAGGAACTGCCCAGCAAAAAGAAAAGATCCAGCTTCATCCACCAGAACACAGGCACAACTCCCCTCCACCAAGAAGCCTACACAACCAACTGAGCAAACTTAGCCACCTGGGATAGACACCAAAAACAAAGATAACTATGAAGCTGCAGCGTGTGAAAAGCAGACCCCAAGCAGTGAATTAAGCAAAAAGAGGAGACTGAAAAACACACAGCAGATGAAGGAGCAACTTAAACCCCACCCGACCTAACAAATGAAGAGGAAATAGGCAGTCTACCTGAACAATTATTCAAAATAATGAGAGTAAAGATGATCCAAAATCTTGGAAATAGGATAGAGAAAATACAAGAAACTTTTCACAAGGACCTAGAAGAACTGAAGGGTAAACGAACAATAATGAAGGAAACAATAAATGAAATTAAAAAGTCTCTAGAAGTGATCAATAGCAGAAACACTCTGGCAGAAGAACGGATAAATGACCTTGAAGGTAACATAGTTCAACTCACTACTGCAGAGCAGTATGAAGAAATAAGAATGAAAAGATTGAGGACAGTCTCAGAGACCTCTGTAACAACATTAAATGCAGCAACATTCGAATCAGACGGGTCCCAGAAGAAGAAGAGAAAAAGAAAGGGACTGAGAAAATATTCAGGAAGATTATAGTTGAAAACTTCTCTAATATGGGAAAGGAAAGAGTTAATCAAGTCCAGGAAGCTCAGAGAGTCCCAAACAGGAGAAATCCAAGGAGAAACACTCCAAGACACATATTCATCAAACTCTCAAGAATGAAATACAAAGAAACGGTATTAAAAGCAGCAAGGGAAAAGCAAGAAATTCCATATTTGGGAATCCCCATCAAGTTAACAGCTGATCTTTCAGCAGAAATTCTGCAAGACACTAGGGAGTGGCAGGACATATTTCAAGTGATTAAAGGAAAAAAACCTACCACCAATGTGACTGTACTCAGCAAGAATCTCATTCAGATTGGACAGAGGAAGTAAAAACTTCACAGACAAACCAAAGATAGGAGAATTCAGCACCACCAAACCGTCTATATCACCAATGATAAAGGAACTTCTCTAAGCAGGAAACTCAAAGGAAATAAAAGACCTCCAATAACAAACCAAAAACAATTAAGTAAATGCTAACAGGAACATACACACGGATAATTACCTTAAATGTAAATTTATTCAATGCTCCAACCAACACACATAGAGTGGATGAAGGGATACAAAAACAAGACCGTTAAATATGATGTCTAGGAGTGACCCACTTTATACCTAGGGACACATACAAACTGAAAGTGAGCGGATGGAAAAAGACATTCCAAGCACATGGAAATCAAAGGAAACCTGGAGTGCCAATTCTCATATCAGACGAAATAGACTTTAAGATACAGTCTATTGCAGGAAACCAAGAAGAACACTCCATACTGATGAAGGAATCAAACAAAGAAGATGACACAGCAAATGCAAATCCTTATGAAGCCAACGTAGTAGCACTTCAATACATAAGATATATCCTAACAGCCCTAAAAGGGGAAACTGAGAGTAACACAAAAATAGTAGGGGACATTAACACCCCTCTTTCACCAATGGACTGATCACCCAAAATGAAAATAAACAAGGAAACATGGGCTTTAAATGACACATTGAACAAGAGGGACTTAACTGATATGTATGTGACTTTCCTTTGCAAAACACCAGAAAACAGTTTCTTCTCAAGTGCTCATGGAACATTCTCCAGGATATATCATATCTTGGGTCACACATAGAGCCTTAGTCAATTTAAGAAAACTGAAATAGTATGAGGTATAATTTCCCACCACAGTGCCATGAAACTAGATATCAATGAAAGGAAAAAAAGAACTGTAAACAAAAGAAACACATGGAAGCTAAACAAAACGCTGTTAAATAATCAAGCAATCACTGAAGAAAACAAAGATGAAAACACAAAATACCTGGAAAAACATGACAATGAAAATACGACCACCCCAACCTATGGGATGCAGCAAAAGCAGTTCTAACAGGGAAGTTGATAGCAATAAAATCCTCCATCAAGAATCAAGAAATCCCCCATATAAACAACCTAGCCTTACACCTAAAGCCATTAGAGAAATAAGGACAAACACCAAACAAACAAAAAACGATTAGCAGAAGGAAAGAAATAAGAAAGTTCAGATCAGAAATAAATGAAAAAGAATGGAGAAAACAAGAGCAAAGATCGGTAAACCTAAAAGCTAGATATTTAAGAGCATGCATATAATGTATCCACCATTAGCCAGATTTATTAAGAAAAGAAATGGAGACGATCCAAACCAACAGAAGTAGAAATGAAAAAGGAGAAGTAACAACTGACCCTGCAGAAATACAAAGGATCATGAGAGATTACTACAAACATCTTTTGCCAATTAAATGGACAACCTGGAAGAAATGGACAAATTCTTCGAAAAGCACAATCTTCTGAGACTGAACCAAGATAAACAGAAGCTATAAACAGACTAATCGTAAGCACTGAAATTGAAATTGTGATTAAAATTTTCCAAAGAGCAAAAGCCCAAGATCAGATGGCTTCACAGGCGACTTCTATCAAAACTTTTGACAAGAGCTAACACCTATCCTTCTCAGATTCTTCCAAAATATAACAGAGTGAGGGACACTCCCATAATCATTAAACGAGGCCACAATCCCTCTGATACCAAAAGCAGCCAAAGTGTCAGATAAAAATGAACACTACAGGCCAATATCACTGATGACCTTAAATGTCAGAATCTCAAAGAAAATACTAGAAAGTAGAATCCAACAGCACATTAAAGGGATAATACACCATGATCAAGTGGGCTTTATCCAAGGAAGGCAGGAATTTTCGATATATGCAAATCAATCCAGATGATAAACCATACTAACAAATTGAAGGAGAAAAATCCTATGATTATCTCAATAAATGGAGAAAAATCTTCTGGAAACATTCAAAAAGAGTTTAGGATAACACTCTCCAGAAAGTACACATAGAGTGAATGTACCTAAACATAATAAAGGCCATATATGACAGATCCACAGCCAACTTTGTTATCAAAGGTGAAATACTGAAACCATTTCCTTTAAGATCAGGAAAAAGACAAGATTGAGAACTGTTACTAATATGACTTAAGCAGGTTTTGGAAGTTTTACCCACAGCATTCAGAGAAGAAAAAGAAATTAAAAGCATCCAAGTTGGAAGAGAAGAAGTAAATCTGTCACTGTTTTCAGATGACTAGATACTATACATAGACAATTCTAAAGATGCTACCAGCAAACTACCAGAACTAATCCATGAATTTGGTACAGTGACAGGATACAAAGTTAATGCTCAAAAATCTCTTCAACTACTATGCACTAATGATGAAAAATCCAAAAGAGAAATTAAGGAAACACTCTCATTTACCATTGCTACAAAAAGAGTAACATACTTGAGGGTAAACTTACCAAAGAGACAAAATACATGTGTGAAGAAAACCATGACACACGGAGGAAAGAAAATAAAGGTGACACAAAGAGATGGAGACATAGACCATGTTTTTGGACTGGTAGAAACAACATTGCAAAAATGACTATGCTACACAAAGCAATCTACAGTTCATTGCAATCCATATCGAACTACCAATGGCATTTGTCACAGAACTCGAACAAAATATTTCACCATTTGTGTGGAAACACAAAAGAGCCTGAAGAGCCAAAGGTATCTTGAGAAAGAAAAACAGAGCTGGAGGAATCAGGTTCCCTGACTTCAGACTATAAAAAAAAACTATAATAATAAAGATGGTATGCTACAGGCACACAAACAGAAGTGTACATCAATGAAACAGGACAATAAGCCATGGATAAACCCACACTCCTTTCCTTTTGATAAAGGAGGCAAGAGTATACAATGGAGAAATGATAGCCTCTTCAATAATGGTTCTGGGGAAACTGCACAGCTACATGTAAAAGAATGAAATTACAACACTTCTTAACTCCATACACAAAAATAAACTGCAAATCGATTACAGACATAAATGTAAGGCCAGACACGTTAAAACTCTTAGAAGAAAACAAAGGCAGAACACTCTGTGACATAAATCACTCAAAGACGTTTGGGGACCCCCCTCATAGAGAACTGGAAATAAAAACAGAAAGAAACAAATGGAACCTAATGAAACTGAAAAGCTTTTGCACAGCAAAGGAAATGAAAATCAGGATGAAAAGACAACCCTCAGAATGGGAGAAAATATTTGTAAACGAAGCAACTGACAAAGGATTAATCTCCATTGAGCTCATGCAACTCCACATCAGAAAAACAAACAACCCAATCCAAAATAGGACAGAAGACCGAAAAAGATATTTCTACAAAGCATCTATACTATTTGCCAACAAACACATGAAACCATGCTCAACGTCACTAATCATTAGAGAAATGCAGATCAAAACAACAATGGGGGAGGAACTTGAAGATGACGGAAGACTAAGATGCGGAGATCACTTTCCTCCCCACAGATTCAACAGAAATAAATCTGCAGGAAGAACCACTCCTATAGAACAGCCACTGAACGCCGGCCGAAGACCTCACACCTCCCAAAGGGCAAGAAACTCCCCTCGTACCTGGGTAGGGGAAAAGAAGAAAGAAATAACAGACACAAGAGACTAGGGATGGGACTTGCAACAGTGGGAAGCAGCTGTGAAGGAGGAAAGTTTTCCACACACTGGAAAGTCCCTTCGCAGGTGGACAGTGTGTGTAACGGAGTGGGGAATCTTCGGAGCCACGGAGGAGAGCCCAGCAACGGAGGTGCGGAAGGCAAAGTGGACAGATTCTCACACAGAGGAGCGATGCCGACCAGAAGTCACCAGCCTGAGAGGCTGGTCTGTTCACCTGCTAGGGAAGGCGGGGGTTGGAGGCTGAGGCTGCACTTTCAGCCGGATCCCACTGTGAGGACTGGGGCTGGCGGCATGAACACAGCCTGAAGGGTGCTAGTGCGCCATGTCTAGCTCAGAGGGAGTCCTGGAAAAGTCCTGCAACTGCGTAAGAGACAAGAGAATTTTTCTTCCCAATTTCTTTCCTGGTGCGTGAGGAGAGGGTATTAAGAGCGCCGCGTAATGGAGCTCCAGAGATGGGCGTGAGGTGCGGCTATCAGGGCAGACCCCAGAGACTGCCATGAGACGTGAGGCTGCTGCTGCCGCCACCAAGAAGCCTGTGACCAAAGACAGGCCACTATCCACAGTGCCCTTCCCAGGGGCTTCTGCAGCCCGCAAATGATAGTGTCCCGTGATCCAGGGACAAATTCCCTGGGAAGATGCACGGTGCGCCTCAGGCTGTTACAAAGCCACGATGCGCTATACCGCTACAGGCTGACTCCTATTCCGTACTCCCCACATCCCCGGCCTGAGTGACACACAGCCCCCAATGAGCTTCTCCCTTAACCCTGTCCTGTCTGAGGAAAGAAGAGAGGCCCTCAAGCGACCTACACAAAGAGGCGGATCCAAATCGAAAGCTGAAGCCCGGGAGCTGTGCGAACAAAGAAGAGAAAGGGAAATGTGTCTCAGCAGCCTCAGGAAGAGTGGGTGAAATCCCGACTTTCATCCTGAAGTAACCTGCATCTGTGGATTACCTGAGTACACAATGCATCATCCGAAAATTGAGGTAGTGGCCTTTGGGAGCAAAGCTATATTTTATTCCCACTTTTTCTCTTTTTTTGAGTGTCTATGTGTATGCTTCTGTTTGTGATTTTGTCTGGAAAGCTTAGCTTTAACCATTTGTGCTAGGGTTCTGTCCGTCTGTTTTCTTATTTTTACGTTTAAAATATTTTCTTAAAAATTACTTTTTATTTTAATAACTTTATTTTATTTTATTTGACATAATTGTGTCTTTTATTATCCTCTGTCTTTGTTTCTTTCTCTTTTTGGTCCCTTTCATTCTGAGCCATGTGGATTTAAGTCTCTTGGTCCTCCAACCAGGAGTCAGTGCTGCGCCTCTGAGGTGGGAGAGCCAACCTCAGGACACTGGTCCACAGGAGACCTTACAGCTCCATGTAATATCAAACGGAGAAAATCTCCCAGAGATTTCCATCTCAACGCCAAGATCCACCTTCACTCAATGACCAGCAAGCTACAGTGCTGGAAACCGTATGCCAAACAACGAGTAAGACAGGAACACAGCCCCATCCATTATCACAGAGGATGCCCAAAATCGCAGTAAGGCCACAGACACCCAACCACACACGACCAGACGAGGAACTGCCCAGCAAAAAGAAAAGATCCAGCTTCATCCACCAGAACACAGGCACAACTCCCCTCCACCAAGAAGCCTACACAACCAACTGAGCAAACTTAGCCACCTGGGATAGACACCAAAAACAAAGATAACTATGAAGCTGCAGCGTGTGAAAAGCAGACCCCAAGCAGTGAATTAAGCAAAAAGAGGAGACTGAAAAACACACAGCAGATGAAGGAGCAACTTAAACCCCACCCGACCTAACAAATGAAGAGGAAATAGGCAGTCTACCTGAACAATTATTCAAAATAATGAGAGTAAAGATGATCCAAAATCTTGGAAATAGGATAGAGAAAATACAAGAAACTTTTCACAAGGACCTAGAAGAACTGAAGGGTAAACGAACAATAATGAAGGAAACAATAAATGAAATTAAAAAGTCTCTAGAAGTGATCAATAGCAGAAACACTCTGGCAGAAGAACGGATAAATGACCTTGAAGGTAACATAGTTCAACTCACTACTGCAGAGCAGTATGAAGAAATAAGAATGAAAAGATTGAGGACAGTCTCAGAGACCTCTGTAACAACATTAAATGCAGCAACATTCGAATCAGACGGGTCCCAGAAGAAGAAGAGAAAAAGAAAGGGACTGAGAAAATATTCAGGAAGATTATAGTTGAAAACTTCTCTAATATGGGAAAGGAAAGAGTTAATCAAGTCCAGGAAGCTCAGAGAGTCCCAAACAGGAGAAATCCAAGGAGAAACACTCCAAGACACATATTCATCAAACTCTCAAGAATGAAATACAAAGAAACGGTATTAAAAGCAGCAAGGGAAAAGCAAGAAATTCCATATTTGGGAATCCCCATCAAGTTAACAGCTGATCTTTCAGCAGAAATTCTGCAAGACACTAGGGAGTGGCAGGACATATTTCAAGTGATTAAAGGAAAAAAACCTACCACCAATGTGACTGTACTCAGCAAGAATCTCATTCAGATTGGACAGAGGAAGTAAAAACTTCACAGACAAACCAAAGATAGGAGAATTCAGCACCACCAAACCGTCTATATCACCAATGATAAACGAACTTCTCTAAGCAGGAAACTCAAAGGAAATAAAAGACCTCCAATAACAAACCAAAAACAATTAAGTAAATGCTAACAGGAACATACACACGGATAATTACCTTAAATGTAAATTTATTCAATGCTCCAACCAACACACATAGAGTGGATGAAGGGATACAAAAACAAGACCGTTAAATATGATGTCTAGGAGTGACCCACTTTATACCTAGGGACACATACAAACTGAAAGTGAGCGGATGGAAAAAGACATTCCAAGCACATGGAAATCAAAGGAAACCTGGAGTGCCAATTCTCATATCAGACGAAATAGACTTTAAGATACAGTCTATTGCAGGAAACCAAGAAGAACACTCCATACTGATGAAGGAATCAAACAAAGAAGATGACACAGCAAATGCAAATCCTTATGAAGCCAACGTAGTAGCACTTCAATACATAAGATATATCCTAACAGCCCTAAAAGGGGAAACTGAGAGTAACACAAAAATAGTAGGGGACATTAACACCCCTCTTTCACCAATGGACTGATCACCCAAAATGAAAATAAACAAGGAAACATGGGCTTTAAATGACACATTGAACAAGAGGGACTTAACTGATATGTATGTGACTTTCCTTTGCAAAACACCAGAAAACAGTTTCTTCTCAAGTGCTCATGGAACATTCTCCAGGATATATCATATCTTGGGTCACACATAGAGCCTTAGTCAATTTAAGAAAACTGAAATAGTATGAGGTATAATTTCCCACCACAGTGCCATGAAACTAGATATCAATGAAAGGAAAAAAAGAACTGTAAACAAAAGAAACACATGGAAGCTAAACAAAACGCTGTTAAATAATCAAGCAATCACTGAAGAAAACAAAGATGAAAACACAAAATACCTGGAAAAACATGACAATGAAAATACGACCACCCCAACCTATGGGATGCAGCAAAAGCAGTTCTAACAGGGAAGTTGATAGCAATAAAATCCTCCATCAAGAATCAAGAAATCCCCCATATAAACAACCTAGCCTTACACCTAAAGCCATTAGAGAAATAAGGACAAACACCAAACAAACAAAAAACGATTAGCAGAAGGAAAGAAATAAGAAAGTTCAGATCAGAAATAAATGAAAAAGAATGGAGAAAACAAGAGCAAAGATCGGTAAACCTAAAAGCTAGATATTTAAGAGCATGCATATAATGTATCCACCATTAGCCAGATTTATTAAGAAAAGAAATGGAGACGATCCAAACCAACAGAAGTAGAAATGAAAAAGGAGAAGTAACAACTGACCCTGCAGAAATACAAAGGATCATGAGAGATTACTACAAACATCTTTTGCCAATTAAATGGACAACCTGGAAGAAATGGACAAATTCTTCGAAAAGCACAATCTTCTGAGACTGAACCAAGATAAACAGAAGCTATAAACAGACTAATCGTAAGCACTGAAATTGAAATTGTGATTAAAATTTTCCAAAGAGCAAAAGCCCAAGATCAGATGGCTTCACAGGCGATTTCTATCAAAACTTTTGACAAGAGCTAACACCTATCCTTCTCAGATTCTTCCAAAATATAACAGAGTGAGGGACACTCCCATAATCATTAAACGAGGCCACAATCCCTCTGATACCAAAAGCAGCCAAAGTGTCAGATAAAAATGAACACTACAGGCCAATATCACTGATGACCTTAAATGTCAGAATCTCAAAGAAAATACTAGAAAGTAGAATCCAACAGCACATTAAAGGGATAATACACCATGATCAAGTGGGCTTTATCCAAGGAAGGCAGGAATTTTCGATATATGCAAATCAATCCAGATGATAAACCATACTAACAAATTGAAGGAGAAAAATCCTATGATTATCTCAATAAATGGAGAAAAATCTTCTGGAAACATTCAAAAAGAGTTTAGGATAACACTCTCCAGAAAGTACACATAGAGTGAATGTACCTAAACATAATAAAGGCCATATATGACAGATCCACAGCCAACTTTGTTATCAAAGGTGAAATACTGAAACCATTTCCTTTAAGATCAGGAAAAAGACAAGATTGAGAACTGTTACTAATATGACTTAAGCAGGTTTTGGAAGTTTTACCCACAGCATTCAGAGAAGAAAAAGAAATTAAAAGCATCCAAGTTGGAAGAGAAGAAGTAAATCTGTCACTGTTTTCAGATGACTAGATACTATACATAGACAATTCTAAAGATGCTACCAGCAAACTACCAGAACTAATCCATGAATTTGGTACAGTGACAGGATACAAAGTTAATGCTCAAAAATCTCTTCAACTACTATGCACTAATGATGAAAAATCCAAAAGAGAAATTAAGGAAACACTCTCATTTACCATTGCTACAAAAAGAGTAACATACTTGAGGGTAAACTTACCAAAGAGACAAAATACATGTGTGAAGAAAACCATGACACACGGAGGAAAGAAAATAAAGGTGACACAAAGAGATGGAGACATAGACCATGTTTTTGGACTGGTAGAAACAACATTGCAAAAATGACTATGCTACACAAAGCAATCTACAGTTCATTGCAATCCATATCGAACTACCAATGGCATTTGTCACAGAACTCGAACAAAATATTTCACCATTTGTGTGGAAACACAAAAGAGCCTGAAGAGCCAAAGGTATCTTGAGAAAGAAAAACAGAGCTGGAGGAATCAGGTTCCCTGACTTCAGACTATAAAAAAAAACTATAATAATAAAGATGGTATGCTACAGGCACACAAACAGAAGTGTACATCAATGAAACAGGACAATAAGCCATGGATAAACCCACACTCCTTTCCTTTTGATAAAGGAGGCAAGAGTATACAATGGAGAAATGATAGCCTCTTCAATAATGGTTCTGGGGAAACTGCACAGCTACATGTAAAAGAATGAAATTACAACACTTCTTAACTCCATACACAAAAATAAACTGCAAATCGATTACAGACATAAATGTAAGGCCAGACACGTTAAAACTCTTAGAAGAAAACAAAGGCAGAACACTCTGTGACATAAATCACTCAAAGACGTTTGGGGACCCCCCTCATAGAGAACTGGAAATAAAAACAGAAAGAAACAAATGGAACCTAATGAAACTGAAAAGCTTTTGCACAGCAAAGGAAATGAAAATCAGGATGAAAAGACAACCCTCAGAATGGGAGAAAATATTTGTAAACGAAGCAACTGACAAAGGATTAATCTCCATTGAGCTCATGCAACTCCACATCAGAAAATCAAACAACCCAATCCAAAATAGGACAGAAGACCGAAAAAGATATTTCTACAAAGCATCTATACTATTTGCCAACAAACACATGAAACCATGCTCAACGTCACTAATCATTAGAGAAATGCAGATCAAAACAACAATGGGGGAGGAACTTGAAGATGACGGAAGACTAAGATGCGGAGATCACTTTCCTCCCCACAGATTCAACAGAAATAAATCTGCAGGAAGAACCACTCCTATAGAACAGCCACTGAACGCCGGCCGAAGACCTCACACCTCCCAAAGGGCAAGAAACTCCCCTCGTACCTGGGTAGGGGAAAAGAAGAAAGAAATAACAGACACAAGAGACTAGGGATGGGACTTGCAACAGTGGGAAGCAGCTGTGAAGGAGGAAAGTTTTCCACACACTGGAAAGTCCCTTCGCAGGTGGACAGTGTGTGTAACGGAGTGGGGAATCTTCGGAGCCACGGAGGAGAGCCCAGCAACGGAGGTGCGGAAGGCAAAGTGGACAGATTCTCACACAGAGGAGCGATGCCGACCAGAAGTCACCAGCCTGAGAGGCTGGTCTGTTCACCTGCTAGGGAAGGCGGGGGTTGGAGGCTGAGGCTGCACTTTCAGCCGGATCCCACTGTGAGGACTGGGGCTGGCGGCATGAACACAGCCTGAAGGGTGCTAGTGCGCCATGTCTAGCTCAGAGGGAGTCCTGGAAAAGTCCTGCAACTGCGTAAGAGACAAGAGAATTTTTCTTCCCAATTTCTTTCCTGGTGCATGAGGAGAGGGTATTAAGAGCGCCGCGTAATGGAGCTCCAGAGATGGGCGTGAGGTGCGGCTATCAGGGCAGACCCCAGAGACTGCCATGAGACGTGAGGCTGCTGCTGCCGCCACCAAGAAGCCTGTGACCAAAGACAGGCCACTATCCACAGTGCCCTTCCCAGGGGCTTCTGCAGCCCGCAAATGATAGTGTCCCGTGATCCAGGGACAAATTCCCTGGGAAGATGCACGGTGCGCCTCAGGCTGTTACAAAGCCACGATGCGCTATACCGCTACAGGCTGACTCCTATTCCGTACTCCCCACATCCCCGGCCTGAGTGACACACAGCCCCCAATGAGCTTCTCCTTTAACCCTGTCCTGTCTGAGGAAAGAAGAGAGGCCCTCAAACGACCTACACAAAGAGGCGGATCCAAATCGAAAGCTGAAGCCCGGGAGCTGTGCGAACAAAGAAGAGAAAGGGAAATGTGTCTCAGCAGCCTCAGGAAGAGTGGGTGAAATCCCGACTTTCATCCTGAAGTAACCTGCATCTGTGGATTACCTGAGTACACAATGCATCATCCGAAAATTGAGGTAGTGGCCTTTGGGAGCAAAGCTATATTTTATTCCCACTTTTTCTCTTTTTTTGAGTGTCTATGTGTATGCTTCTGTTTGTGATTTTGTCTGGAAAGCTTAGCTTTAACCATTTGTGCTAGGGTTCTGTCCGTCTGTTTTCTTATTTTTACGTTTAAAATATTTTCTTAAAAATTACTTTTTATTTTAATAACTTTATTTTATTTTATTTGACATAATTGTGTCTTTTATTATCCTCTGTCTTTGTTTCTTTCTCTTTTTGGTCCCTTTCATTCTGAGCCATGTGGATTTAAGTCTCTTGGTCCTCCAACCAGGAGTCAGTGCTGCGCCTCTGAGGTGGGAGAGCCAACCTCAGGACACTGGTCCACAGGAGACCTTACAGCTCCATGTAATATCAAACGGAGAAAATCTCCCAGAGATTTCCATCTCAACGCCAAGATCCACCTTCACTCAATGACCAGCAAGCTACAGTGCTGGAAACCGTATGCCAAACAACGAGTAAGACAGGAACACAGCCCCATCCATTATCACAGAGGATGCCCAAAATCGCAGTAAGGCCACAGACACCCAACCACACACGACCAGACGAGGAACTGCCCAGCAAAAAGAAAAGATCCAGCTTCATCCACCAGAACACAGGCACAACTCCCCTCCACCAAGAAGCCTACACAACCCACTGAGCAAACTTAGCCACCTGGGATAGACACCAAAAACAAAGATAACTATGAAGCTGCAGCGTGTGAAAAGCAGACCCCAAGCAGTGAATTAAGCAAAAAGAGGAGACTGAAAAACACACAGCAGATGAAGGAGCAACTTAAACCCCACCCGACCTAACAAATGAAGAGGAAATAGGCAGTCTACCTGAACAATTATTCAAAATAATGAGAGTAAAGATGATCCAAAATCTTGGAAATAGGATAGAGAAAATACAAGAAACTTTTCACAAGGACCTAGAAGAACTGAAGGGTAAACGAACAATAATGAAGGAAACAATAAATGAAATTAAAAAGTCTCTAGAAGTGATCAATAGCAGAAACACTCTGGCAGAAGAACGGATAAATGACCTGGAAGGTAACATAGTTCAACTCACTACTGCAGAGCAGTATGAAGAAATAAGAATGAAAAGATTGAGGACAGTCTCAGAGACCTCTGTAACAACATTAAATGCAGCAACATTCGAATCAGACGGGTCCCAGAAGAAGAAGAGAAAAAGAAAGGGACTGAGAAAATATTCAGGAAGATTATAGTTGAAAACTTCTCTAATATGGGAAAGGAAAGAGTTAATCAAGTCCAGGAAGCTCAGAGAGTCCCAAACAGGAGAAATCCAAGGAGAAACACTCCAAGACACATATTCATCAAACTCTCAAGAATGAAATACAAAGAAACGGTATTAAAAGCAGCAAGGGAAAAGCAAGAAATTCCATATTTGGGAATCCCCATCAAGTTAACAGCTGATCTTTCAGCAGAAATTCTGCAAGACACTAGGGAGTGGCAGGACATATTTCAAGTGATTAAAGGAAAAAAACCTACCACCAATGTGACTGTACTCAGCAAGAATCTCATTCAGATTGGACAGAGGAAGTAAAAACTTCACAGACAAACCAAAGATAGGAGAATTCAGCACCACCAAACCGTCTATATCACCAATGATAAAGGAACTTCTCTAAGCAGGAAACTCAAAGGAAATAAAAGACCTCCAATAACAAACCAAAAACAATTAAGTAAATGCTAACAGGAACATACACACGGATAATTACCTTAAATGTAAATTTATTCAATGCTCCAACCAACACACATAGAGTGGATGAAGGGATACAAAAACAAGACCGTTAAATATGATGTCTAGGAGTGACCCACTTTATACCTAGGGACACATACAAACTGAAAGTGAGCGGATGGAAAAAGACATTCCAAGCACATGGAAATCAAAGGAAACCTGGAGTGCCAATTCTCATATCAGACGAAATAGACTTTAAGATACAGTCTATTGCAGGAAACCAAGAAGAACACTCCATACTGATGAAGGAATCAAACAAAGAAGATGACACAGCAAATGCAAATCCTTATGAAGCCAACGTAGTAGCACTTCAATACATAAGATATATCCTAACAGCCCTAAAAGGGGAAACTGAGAGTAACACAAAAATAGTAGGGGACATTAACACCCCTCTTTCACCAATGGACTGATCACCCAAAATGAAAATAAACAAGGAAACATGGGCTTTAAATGACACATTGAACAAGAGGGACTTAACTGATATGTATGTGACTTTCCTTTGCAAAACACCAGAAAACAGTTTCTTCTCAAGTGCTCATGGAACATTCTCCAGGATATATCATATCTTGGGTCACACATAGAGCCTTAGTCAATTTAAGAAAACTGAAATAGTATGAGGTATAATTTCCCACCACAGTGCCATGAAACTAGATATCAATGAAAGGAAAAAAAGAACTGTAAACAAAAGAAACACATGGAAGCTAAACAAAACGCTGTTAAATAATCAAGCAATCACTGAAGAAAACAAAGATGAAAACACAAAATACCTGGAAAAACATGACAATGAAAATACGACCACCCCAACCTATGGGATGCAGCAAAAGCAGTTCTAACAGGGAAGTTGATAGCAATAAAATCCTCCATCAAGAATCAAGAAATCCCCCATATAAACAACCTAGCCTTACACCTAAAGCCATTAGAGAAATAAGGACAAACACCAAACAAACAAAAAACGATTAGCAGAAGGAAAGAAATAAGAAAGTTCAGATCAGAAATAAATGAAAAAGAATGGAGAAAACAAGAGCAAAGATCGGTAAACCTAAAAGCTAGATATTTAAGAGCATGCATATAATGTATCCACCATTAGCCAGATTTATTAAGAAAAGAAATGGAGACGATCCAAACCAACAGAAGTAGAAATGAAAAAGGAGAAGTAACAACTGACCCTGCAGAAATACAAAGGATCATGAGAGATTACTACAAACATCTTTTGCCAATTAAATGGACAACCTGGAAGAAATGGACAAATTCTTCGAAAAGCACAATCTTCTGAGACTGAACCAAGATAAACAGAAGCTATAAACAGACTAATCGTAAGCACTGAAATTGAAATTGTGATTAAAATTTTCCAAAGAGCAAAAGCCCAAGATCAGATGGCTTCACAGGCGATTTCTATCACAACTTTTGACAAGAGCTAACACCTATCCTTCTCAGATTCTTCCAAAATATAACAGAGTGAGGGACACTCCCATAATCATTAAACGAGGCCACAATCCCTCTGATACCAAAAGCAGCCAAAGTGTCAGATAAAAATGAACACTACAGGCCAATATCACTGATGACCTTAAATGTCAGAATCTCAAAGAAAATACTAGAAAGTAGAATCCAACAGCACATTAAAGGGATAATACACCATGATCAAGTGGGCTTTATCCAAGGAAGGCAGGAATTTTCGATATATGCAAATCAATCCAGATGATAAACCATACTAACAAATTGAAGGAGAAAAATCCTATGATTATCTCAATAAATGGAGAAAAATCTTCTGGAAACATTCAAAAAGAGTTTAGGATAACACTCTCCAGAAAGTACACATAGAGTGAATGTACCTAAACATAATAAAGGCCATATATGACAGATCCACAGCCAACTTTGTTATCAAAGGTGAAATACTGAAACCATTTCCTTTAAGATCAGGAAAAAGACAAGATTGAGAACTGTTACTAATATGACTTAAGCAGGTTTTGGAAGTTTTACCCACAGCATTCAGAGAAGAAAAAGAAATTAAAAGCATCCAAGTTGGAAGAGAAGAAGTAAATCTGTCACTGTTTTCAGATGACTAGATACTATACATAGACAATTCTAAAGATGCTACCAGCAAACTACCAGAACTAATCCATGAATTTGGTACAGTGACAGGATACAAAGTTAATGCTCAAAAATCTCTTCAACTACTATGCACTAATGATGAAAAATCCAAAAGAGAAATTAAGGAAACACTCTCATTTACCATTGCTACAAAAAGAGTAACATACTTGAGGGTAAACTTACCAAAGAGACAAAATACATGTGTGAAGAAAACCATGACACACGGAGGAAAGAAAATAAAGGTGACACAAAGAGATGGAGACATAGACCATGTTTTTGGACTGGTAGAAACAACATTGCAAAAATGACTATGCTACACAAAGCAATCTACAGTTCATTGCAATCCATATCGAACTACCAATGGCATTTGTCACAGAACTCGAACAAAATATTTCACCATTTGTGTGGAAACACAAAAGAGCCTGAAGAGCCAAAGGTATCTTGAGAAAGAAAAACAGAGCTGGAGGAATCAGGTTCCCTGACTTCAGACTATAAAAAAAAACTATAATAATAAAGATGGTATGCTACAGGCACACAAACAGAAGTGTACATCAATGAAACAGGACAATAAGCCATGGATAAACCCACACTCCTTTCCTTTTGATAAAGGAGGCAAGAGTATACAATGGAGAAATGATAGCCTCTTCAATAATGGTTCTGGGGAAACTGCACAGCTACATGTAAAAGAATGAAATTACAACACTTCTTAACTCCATACACAAAAATAAACTGCAAATCGATTACAGACATAAATGTAAGGCCAGACACGTTAAAACTCTTAGAAGAAAACAAAGGCAGAACACTCTGTGACATAAATCACTCAAAGACGTTTGGGGACCCCCCTCATAGAGAACTGGAAATAAAAACAGAAAGAAACAAATGGAACCTAATGAAACTGAAAAGCTTTTGCACAGCAAAGGAAATGAAAATCAGGATGAAAAGACAACCCTCAGAATGGGAGAAAATATTTGTAAACGAAGCAACTGACAAAGGATTAATCTCCATTGAGCTCATGCAACTCCACATCAGAAAAACAAACAACCCAATCCAAAATAGGACAGAAGACCGAAAAAGATATTTCTACAAAGCATCTATACTATTTGCCAACAAACACATGAAACCATGCTCAACGTCACTAATCATTAGAGAAATGCAGATCAAAACAACAATGGGGGAGGAACTTGAAGATGACGGAAGACTAAGATGCGGAGATCACTTTCCTCCCCACAGATTCAACAGAAATAAATCTGCAGGAAGAACCACTCCTATAGAACAGCCACTGAACGCCGGCCGAAGACCTCACACCTCCCAAAGGGCAAGAAACTCCCCTCGTACCTGGGTAGGGGAAAAGAAGAAAGAAATAACAGACACAAGAGACTAGGGATGGGACTTGCAACAGTGGGAAGCAGCTGTGAAGGAGGAAAGTTTTCCACACACTGGAAAGTCCCTTCGCAGGTGGACAGTGTGTGTAACGGAGTGGGGAATCTTCGGAGCCACGGAGGAGAGCCCAGCAACGGAGGTGCGGAAGGCAAAGTGGACAGATTCTCACACAGAGGAGCGATGCCGACCAGAAGTCACCAGCCTGAGAGGCTGGTCTGTTCACCTGCTAGGGAAGGCGGGGGTTGGAGGCTGAGGCTGCACTTTCAGCCGGATCCCACTGTGAGGACTGGGGCTGGCGGCATGAACACAGCCTGAAGGGTGCTAGTGCGCCATGTCTAGCTCAGAGGGAGTCCTGGAAAAGTCCTGCAACTGCGTAAGAGACAAGAGAATTTTTCTTCCCAATTTCTTTCCTGGTGCGTGAGGAGAGGGTATTAAGAGCGCCGCGTAATGGAGCTCCAGAGATGGGCGTGAGGTGCGGCTATCAGGGCAGACCCCAGAGACTGCCATGAGACGTGAGGCTGCTGCTGCCGCCACCAAGAAGCCTGTGACCAAAGACAGGCCACTATCCACAGTGCCCTTCCCAGGGGCTTCTGCAGCCCGCAAATGATAGTGTCCCGTGATCCAGGGACAAATTCCCTGGGAAGATGCACGGTGCGCCTCAGGCTGTTACAAAGCCACGATGCGCTATACCGCTACAGGCTGACTCCTATTCCGTACTCCCCACATCCCCGGCCTGAGTGACACACAGCCCCCAATGAGCTTCTCCTTTAACCCTGTCCTGTCTGAGGAAAGAAGAGAGGCCCTCAAACGACCTACACAAAGAGGCGGATCCAAATCGAAAGCTGAAGCCCGGGAGCTGTGCGAACAAAGAAGAGAAAGGGAAATGTGTCTCAGCAGCCTCAGGAAGAGTGGGTGAAATCCCGACTTTCATCCTGAAGTAACCTGCATCTGTGGATTACCTGAGTACACAATGCATCATCCGAAAATTGAGGTAGTGGCCTTTGGGAGCAAAGCTATATTTTATTCCCACTTTTTCTCTTTTTTTGAGTGTCTATGTGTATGCTTCTGTTTGTGATTTTGTCTGGAAAGCTTAGCTTTAACCATTTGTGCTAGGGTTCTGTCCGTCTGTTTTCTTATTTTTACGTTTAAAATATTTTCTTAAAAATTACTTTTTATTTTAATAACTTTATTTTATTTTATTTGACATAATTGTGTCTTTTATTATCCTCTGTCTTTGTTTCTTTCTCTTTTTGGTCCCTTTCATTCTGAGCCATGTGGATTTAAGTCTCTTGGTCCCCCAACCAGGAGTCAGTGCTGCGCCTCTGAGGTGGGAGAGCCAACCTCAGGACACTGGTCCACAGGAGACCTTACAGCTCCATGTAATATCAAACGGAGAAAATCTCCCAGAGATTTCCATCTCAACGCCAAGATCCACCTTCACTCAATGACCAGCAAGCTACAGTGCTGGAAACCGTATGCCAAACAACGAGTAAGACAGGAACACAGCCCCATCCATTATCACAGAGGATGCCCAAAATCGCAGTAAGGCCACAGACACCCAACCACACACGACCAGACGAGGAACTGCCCAGCAAAAAGAAAAGATCCAGCTTCATCCACCAGAACACAGGCACAACTCCCCTCCACCAAGAAGCCTACACAACCCACTGAGCAAACTTAGCCACCTGGGATAGACACCAAAAACAAAGATAACTATGAAGCTGCAGCGTGTGAAAAGCAGACCCCAAGCAGTGAATTAAGCAAAAAGAGGAGACTGAAAAACACACAGCAGATGAAGGAGCAACTTAAACCCCACCCGACCTAACAAATGAAGAGGAAATAGGCAGTCTACCTGAACAATTATTCAAAATAATGAGAGTAAAGATGATCCAAAATCTTGGAAATAGGATAGAGAAAATACAAGAAACTTTTCACAAGGACCTAGAAGAACTGAAGGGTAAACGAACAATAATGAAGGAAACAATAAATGAAATTAAAAAGTCTCTAGAAGTGATCAATAGCAGAAACACTCTGGCAGAAGAACGGATAAATGACCTGGAAGGTAACATAGTTCAACTCACTACTGCAGAGCAGTATGAAGAAATAAGAATGAAAAGATTGAGGACAGTCTCAGAGACCTCTGTAACAACATTAAATGCAGCAACATTCGAATCAGACGGGTCCCAGAAGAAGAAGAGAAAAAGAAAGGGACTGAGAAAATATTCAGGAAGATTATAGTTGAAAACTTCTCTAATATGGGAAAGGAAAGAGTTAATCAAGTCCAGGAAGCTCAGAGAGTCCCAAACAGGAGAAATCCAAGGAGAAACACTCCAAGACACATATTCATCAAACTCTCAAGAATGAAATACAAAGAAACGGTATTAAAAGCAGCAAGGGAAAAGCAAGAAATTCCATATTTGGGAATCCCCATCAAGTTAACAGCTGATCTTTCAGCAGAAATTCTGCAAGACACTAGGGAGTGGCAGGACATATTTCAAGTGATTAAAGGAAAAAAACCTACCACCAATGTGACTGTACTCAGCAAGAATCTCATTCAGATTGGACAGAGGAAGTAAAAACTTCACAGACAAACCAAAGATAGGAGAATTCAGCACCACCAAACCGTCTATATCACCAATGATAAAGGAACTTCTCTAAGCAGGAAACTCAAAGGAAATAAAAGACCTCCAATAACAAACCAAAAACAATTAAGTAAATGCTAACAGGAACATACACACGGATAATTACCTTAAATGTAAATTTATTCAATGCTCCAACCAACACACATAGAGTGGATGAAGGGATACAAAAACAAGACCGTTAAATATGATGTCTAGGAGTGACCCACTTTATACCTAGGGACACATACAAACTGAAAGTGAGCGGATGGAAAAAGACATTCCAAGCACATGGAAATCAAAGGAAACCTGGAGTGCCAATTCTCATATCAGACGAAATAGACTTTAAGATACAGTCTATTGCAGGAAACCAAGAAGAACACTCCATACTGATGAAGGAATCAAACAAAGAAGATGACACAGCAAATGCAAATCCTTATGAAGCCAACGTAGTAGCACTTCAATACATAAGATATATCCTAACAGCCCTAAAAGGGGAAACTGAGAGTAACACAAAAATAGTAGGGGACATTAACACCCCTCTTTCACCAATGGACTGATCACCCAAAATGAAAATAAACAAGGAAACATGGGCTTTAAATGACACATTGAACAAGAGGGACTTAACTGATATGTATGTGACTTTCCTTTGCAAAACACCAGAAAACAGTTTCTTCTCAAGTGCTCATGGAACATTCTCCAGGATATATCATATCTTGGGTCACACATAGAGCCTTAGTCAATTTAAGAAAACTGAAATAGTATGAGGTATAATTTCCCACCACAGTGCCATGAAACTAGATATCAATGAAAGGAAAAAAAGAACTGTAAACAAAAGAAACACATGGAAGCTAAACAAAACGCTGTTAAATAATCAAGCAATCACTGAAGAAAACAAAGATGAAAACACAAAATACCTGGAAAAACATGACAATGAAAATACGACCACCCCAACCTATGGGATGCAGCAAAAGCAGTTCTAACAGGGAAGTTGATAGCAATAAAATCCTCCATCAAGAATCAAGAAATCCCCCATATAAACAACCTAGCCTTACACCTAAAGCCATTAGAGAAATAAGGACAAACACCAAACAAACAAAAAACGATTAGCAGAAGGAAAGAAATAAGAAAGTTCAGATCAGAAATAAATGAAAAAGAATGGAGAAAACAAGAGCAAAGATCGGTAAACCTAAAAGCTAGATATTTAAGAGCATGCATATAATGTATCCACCATTAGCCAGATTTATTAAGAAAAGAAATGGAGACGATCCAAACCAACAGAAGTAGAAATGAAAAAGGAGAAGTAACAACTGACCCTGCAGAAATACAAAGGATCATGAGAGATTACTACAAACATCTTTTGCCAATTAAATGGACAACCTGGAAGAAATGGACAAATTCTTCGAAAAGCACAATCTTCTGAGACTGAACCAAGATAAACAGAAGCTATAAACAGACTAATCGTAAGCACTGAAATTGAAATTGTGATTAAAATTTTCCAAAGAGCAAAAGCCCAAGATCAGATGGCTTCACAGGCGATTTCTATCACAACTTTTGACAAGAGCTAACACCTATCCTTCTCAGATTCTTCCAAAATATAACAGAGTGAGGGACACTCCCATAATCATTAAACGAGGCCACAATCCCTCTGATACCAAAAGCAGCCAAAGTGTCAGATAAAAATGAACACTACAGGCCAATATCACTGATGACCTTAAATGTCAGAATCTCAAAGAAAATACTAGAAAGTAGAATCCAACAGCACATTAAAGGGATAATACACCATGATCAAGTGGGCTTTATCCAAGGAAGGCAGGAATTTTCGATATATGCAAATCAATCCAGATGATAAACCATACTAACAAATTGAAGGAGAAAAATCCTATGATTATCTCAATAAATGGAGAAAAATCTTCTGGAAACATTCAAAAAGAGTTTAGGATAACACTCTCCAGAAAGTACACATAGAGTGAATGTACCTAAACATAATAAAGGCCATATATGACAGATCCACAGCCAACTTTGTTATCAAAGGTGAAATACTGAAACCATTTCCTTTAAGATCAGGAAAAAGACAAGATTGAGAACTGTTACTAATATGACTTAAGCAGGTTTTGGAAGTTTTACCCACAGCATTCAGAGAAGAAAAAGAAATTAAAAGCATCCAAGTTGGAAGAGAAGAAGTAAATCTGTCACTGTTTTCAGATGACTAGATACTATACATAGACAATTCTAAAGATGCTACCAGCAAACTACCAGAACTAATCCATGAATTTGGTACAGTGACAGGATACAAAGTTAATGCTCAAAAATCTCTTCAACTACTATGCACTAATGATGAAAAATCCAAAAGAGAAATTAAGGAAACACTCTCATTTACCATTGCTACAAAAAGAGTAACATACTTGAGGGTAAACTTACCAAAGAGACAAAATACATGTGTGAAGAAAACCATGACACACGGAGGAAAGAAAATAAAGGTGACACAAAGAGATGGAGACATAGACCATGTTTTTGGACTGGTAGAAACAACATTGCAAAAATGACTATGCTACACAAAGCAATCTACAGTTCATTGCAATCCATATCGAACTACCAATGGCATTTGTCACAGAACTCGAACAAAATATTTCACCATTTGTGTGGAAACACAAAAGAGCCTGAAGAGCCAAAGGTATCTTGAGAAAGAAAAACAGAGCTGGAGGAATCAGGTTCCCTGACTTCAGACTATAAAAAAAATCTATAATAATAAAGATGGTATGCTACAGGCACACAAACAGAAGTGTACATCAATGAAACAGGACAATAAGCCATGGATAAACCCACACTCCTTTCTTTTTGATAAAGGAGGCAAGAGTATACAATGGAGAAAAGATAGCCTCTTCAATAATGGTTCTGGGGAAACTGCACAGCTACATGTAAAAGAATGAAATTACAACACTTCTTAACTCCATACACAAAAATAAACTGCAAATCGATTACAGACATAAATGTAAGGCCAGACACGTTAAAACTCTTAGAAGAAAACAAAGGCAGAACACTCTGTGACATAAATCACACAAAGACGTTTGGGGACCCCCCTCATAGAGAACTGGAAATAAAAACAGAAAGAAACAAATGGAACCTAGTGAAACTGAAAAGCTTTTGCACAGCAAAGGAAATGAAAATCAGGATGAAAAGACAACCCTCAGAATGGGAGAAAATATTTGTAAACGAAGCAACTGACAAAGGATTAATCTCCATTGAGCTCATGCAACTCAACATCAGAAAAACAAACAACCCAATCCAAAATAGGACAGAAGACCGAAAAAGATATTTCTACAAAGCATCTATACTATTTGCCAACAAACACATGAAACCATGCTCACCGTCACTAATCATTAGAGAAATGCAAATCAAAACAACAATGGGGGAGGAACTTGAAGATGACGGAAGACTAAGATGCGGAGATCACTTTTCTCCCCACAGATTCAACAGAAATAAATCTGCAGGAAGAACCACTCCTATAGAACAGCCACTGAACGCCGGCCGAAGACCTCACACCTCCCAAAGGGCAAGAAACTCCCCTCGTACCTGGGTAGGGGAAAAGAAGAAAGAAATAACAGACACAAGAGACTAGGGATGGGACTTGCAACAGTGGGAAGCAGCTGTGAAGGAGGAAAGTTTTCCACACACTGGAAACTCCCTTCGCAGGTGGAAAGTGTGTGTAACGGAGTGGGGAATCTTCGGAGCCA
>NW_028124115.1:0-28876 GCF_965194825.1 Balaenoptera physalus | reverse complement strand
TACAGTTTTTTTTTCTTTTAATTCGTATCTAGTTGCATAGCACTGCAGGCGAAAATTATACCTGATGCTATTTCAAATTTCTTAGTTTTCTAATGCTTTATTTGTGACCCTACATATGATATATCTTGGAGAGTGTTTCATGAGTACCCGAGGAGAAAGTGTTTTCTGTTGTTTTGCAATAGAATGTTGTATACATATGAATGAATTCCCTCTTGTTCAATGCGTCATTGAAAACTTATGTTTCCTGATTTAGTTTTATTTTGGATGATCTATCCATTGGTGATTGTGGGGTGGTAATGTCCCCTACTCGTATGGTTTTACTGTCAAGTTCCGCTTAATGGCTGTTAGGATATACCTCATGTATTGAAGTGCTCCTCGGGTGGGTTCATAAGTATTTGAATTTCTTATATCCTCTCCTTAATTTGATTCCTTGATCAGTGTGTAGTGTCCTTGTTTGTTTCTTGAAATAGTCTTTACCTTAAAGTCTATTTCTTCTGATATGAGAATTGTAACTCCAGGTTTCCTTTGATTTCCATTTGCATGGAATGTCTCTTGCCATTTCCTCACTTTCAGTCTGTATGTCTCCCTAGGTCTAAAGTGGATCTCTTCCAGGCAGCATATATAATGTGGTTGTTGTTGTATCCCTTCAGCCAGTTTTATCTTTTGTGGTTGGAGCAATGAATCCATTTACATGTAAGGTAATTATCAGTATGGATGTTCCTCTTACCGTTTTGTTAATTGTTTCTGGTTGGTTCTAGGAGGTCTTTTTTTTCTTTGTGATTCCTGCCTAGATAAGTTCCTTTATCCTTTGTTATAAAGGTGTTGTTGGTGCTGAATTCTTTTTCTGTGTGTTTTTCTGTAAAGTTTTTAGTTTCTCTGTCCAGTCTCAATGAGATTCTTGCTGAGAACAGTAACATTGGTTGTAGGTTTTTTGCCTTTCATTACGTTAAATACGTATACTGCCACTCCCTTCTCTCTTGCAGAATTTCTGCTGAAAGGTCAGCTGTTAACTTACGTGGATTCCCTTGTATGGTATATGCTACTTTTCCCATGCTGCTTTTTACATGCTTTCTATGTATTTAGTTTCTAATAGTTTGATGAATACGTGTCTTGGCGTGTTTCTCCTTGGATTTATCCTGTATGGGACTCTCTGTGCTTCCTGGACTTGATTAACTATTTCCTTTCCCATACTAGGGAAGTTTTCAACTATAATCTCTTCAAATATATTCTCACGCCTTTTCTATTTCTCTTCTTCTTCTGAGACCCATATAATTCGAATGTTGGTGCATTTAATGTTGTCCCAAGGGTCGCTGTGACTGTCCTCCGTTCCTTTTCTCTTTGTTCTTTATTTTGATCCACAGTATTTATTTGAACTATTTTATCTTCCCGGCCACGTAACTGTTCTTCTGCCTCAGTTATTGTGCTAGTGATCCATGCTAGAGAATAATTATTTTCATTTATTGTGTTCTTCATCATTGTTTGTTTGCTCTTCAGTTCTTGTCGACCCTTGTGAAACATTTCTTGTATTTTCTGTCTCCTATTTCTACGATGTTGAATCGTCTTTCCTATCATTATTCTGAATTATTTTTCGGGTGGACTGCCTATTTCCTCTTCATTTGTTAGGTCTGGTGCGTTTTGACCTTGCTGCTTCGTCTGCTGTGTGATTTTTGGTCTCCTCATTTTGCTGAACTGACTGTGCTTGGGGTTCCTTTTCACAGGCGTCATGCCCGTCGTTTTTGTTGTTTTTGCTGTCTGTCCCCAGCGGCTAAGGTTTGTTCAGTGGGTTCTGTATGCTTCTTGGTTGAGGGGAGTTGTGCTTGTGTTCTGGAAGATGAGGCTGGATCTTTACTTTTTGGTGGGCACTCCCAAGACTGGTGGTGTGTATTTTGGTGCCTCCGTCCTTATTATGATTTAAGGCGTCCTCTCTGATAACGGATGGGGCTGTTTCTGTCTTGCTCATTGTTTGGCATACGGTGTCCAGCACAGTAGACTGCTGGTTATTGAGTGAATGTGGGTCTTGGCGTTAAGAAAGAAATCTCTGGGAGTTTATCACCCTTTGATACTATGTGGAGCTGTCAGGACTCCTGTGAACCAGTGTCTTGAATTTGTCTCTTCCACCTCAGATGCACAACACTGACTCCTGGCCGGACCACCAAGAGACATACATCGTCACAGCTCAGAAAAATTGGGAGAGGAAAGAGAAGGAAACAAATAATGCAGATAAAATAAAACAAAATAAAGTAAAATAAAATAAAATGAAGTTATTAAAATAAAAAATATGTATCAAGAGATAGTTTTAAAAACTAAAAAAGCATAATAGACAGACAGAGCTCTAGTACAAATGGTAAAAGCTAAGCTATACAGACAAAATCGCAAACAGCAGCATACACCTCCACAGTCACAAAAAGTGAAAAACTGGAAAGAATAATATATCTTTGCTCACAAAGTCCACCTCGTCAATTTTGGGCTGATTCATTGTGTATTCAGGTGTTCCACAGATGCGGAGTACTTCACGTTGAATGTGCAGATTTCATCCACTCTTCCTGCGGCTGCTGGGAGAGATTTCCCTTTGGCTTCTTTTTTCACACAGCTCTCCTTTTACAGTTGCATTTGCTTCATACCATAGTTTTGGGTGGTCGTATTTTCATTGTCACTTTTTCCCAGGTATTTTTGATCCCATCTTGGTTTTCTGCAGTGAACTCTTGATTATGTAACAGCGTTTTCTTTAGCTTCCGCGTGTTTGTATTATTTACAGGTTTTTTTTTTTCCTTTTAATTCCTATCTAGTTTCATAGCACTGTGGGCGGAAAGTATACCTGATACTGTTTCAAATTTCTTAATTTTCTAAGGCTTTATTTGTGGTCCTACATATAATATATCTTGGAGAATGTTCCATGAGCACCTGAGGAAAAAGTGTTTTCTGTTCTTTTGCAATAGAATGTGGAATACATATGAATGAAGTCCCTCTTGTTCAATGTGTCATTTAAAACTTATGTTTCCTGATTTTTTTTTCATTTTGGATGACCTGTCCATTGGTGGAAGTGGGGTGGTAATGTCCCCTACTGTTTTGGTGGTACAGTCAAGTTCCCCTTTATGGCTGTTAGGATACATGTTATGTTTTGAAGTGCTCCTGGGTTGGGTTCATAAGTATTCACATTTGTCATATCCTCTCCTTGGTTTGATCCCTTGATCAGTATGTAGTGTCCTTGTTTGTTTCTTGTAATAGTCTTTATCTTAAAGTCTATTACGTCTGATATGAAAATTGTAACTCCAGGTTTCCTTTGATTTACATTTGCATGGAATGTCTCTTGCCATCTCCTCACTTTCAGTCTGTATGTCTCCCTAGGTGTAAAGTGGGTCTCTTTTAGGCAGCACATATAATGGTCTTGATGTTGTTTCCCTTCAGCGAGTCTATCTGTTGTAGTTGGAGCAATGAATCCATTTACATGTAAGGTTAGTATTAATATGGATGTTCCCCTTATCGTTTTGTTAATTGTTTTTGGTTTGTTCTAGGAGGTCTTTTCTTTTCTTTGTGATGCCTGCCTAGAGAAGTTCCTTTATCCTTTGTTATAAAGCTGTTGCATGGTGCTGAATTCTCTTACCGTGTGTTTTTCTGTAAAGTTTTTCGTTTCTCCGTCCAATCTCAATGAGATTCTTGCTGAGAAAGGTAACATCGGTTTTAGGTTTTTTTCCTTTCATCTCTTTAAATACGTATACTGCAACTCCATTCTCCCTGGCAGAATTTCTGCTGAAAGGTCAGCTGTTAACTTACGTGGATTCCCTTGTATGGTATATGCTGCTTTTCCCATGCTGCTTTTTACATGCTTTCTATGTATTTAGTTTCTAATAGTTTGATGAATACGTGTCTTGGCATGTTTCTCCTTGGATTTATCCTGTTTTGGACTCTCTGTGCTTCCTGGGCTTGACTTACTCTTTTGTTTCCCTTACTAGGGAAGTTTTCAACTATAATCTCTTCAAGTATATTCTCACGCCTTTTCTATTTCTCTTCTTCTTCTGAGACCCATATAATTCGAATGTTGGTGCATTTAATGTTGTCCCAAGGGTTGCTGAGACTGTCCTCCGTTCCTTTCTTTCTTTGTTCTTTATTTTGATCCGCAGTATTTACTTGAACTATTTTATCTTCCAGGCCTCTTAACCGTTCTTCTGCCTCAGTTATTGTGCTAGTGATCGATGCTAGAGAATAATTATTTTCATTTATTGTGTTCTTCATCATTGTTTGTTTGCTCTTCAGGTCTTGTCGACACTTGTGAAACGTTTCTTGTATTTTCTCTCTCCTATTTCCACGATGTTGAATCGTCTTTCCTATCATTATTCTGAATTATTTTTCGGGTAGACTGCCTATTTCCTCTTCATTTGATAGGTCTGGTGCGTTTTGATCTTGTTGCTTCTTCTGCTGTGTGTTTTTCGGTCTCCTCATTTTGCTTAACTTACTGTGCTTGGGGTTCCTTTTCACAGGCGTCATGCCCGTAGTTATTGTTGTTTCTGTTGTCTGTCCCCAGCGGCTAAGGTTTGTTCAGTGGTTTCTGTATGCTTCTTGGTTGAGGGGAGTTGTGCTTGTGTTCTGGAAGATGAGGCTGGATCTTTTCTTTCTGGTGGGCATTTCCACGTCTGGTGGTGTGTATTTTGCTGCCGCCGTCTTTATTATGATTTAAGGCATCCTCTCTGATAAGGAATGGGGCGGTTTCTGTCTTGCTCATTGTTCGGCATACGGTGTCCAGCACTGTAGCTTGCTGGTCACTGAGTGAATGTGGGTCTTTGCCTTGAGAAGGAAATCTCTCGGAGAATTTCTCCATTTGATATTATGTGGAGCTGTCAGGTCTCCTGTGGACCAGTGTCCTGAAGTTGGTTTTCCCACCTCAGATGCAGAGCACTGACTCCTGGTTAGAGCTCCTAGAGACTTTCATCCTCACAGCTCAGAATAAGTGGGAGAAGAAAGAGAAGGAAACAAAGAATGAGGATAAAATAAAACAAAATAAAGTAAAATCAAATAAAATGATGTTATTAAAATAAAAAATATTTTTATGAGAAAATTTTAAAATGTAAAAAAATAAACAGCCACAAAGAACTCTAGCACAAATGGTTAAAGCTTAGCTACACAGACAAAATGACTCACAGTAGCATACACCTACGCACTCACAAAGTGTGAAAAACTGGAAAAACTAATATATCTATGCTCACAAAGTCCACCTCCTAAATTTTGGACTAATTCATTGTTCTATTCAGGTGTTCCAGAGATGCGGGGTACTTGACGTTGAATGTGGAGATTTCATTCACTCTTCGTGCGGGTGCTGTGAGAGATTAACTTTTTCGCTTCTTTGCTCGCACAGCTCTGCTTTTAGAGTTTCATTTGTTTCATCCCATAGTTTTGGGTGGTCGTATTTTCATTTTCAATTTTTCCCAGGTATTTGTGATCCCATCTTAGTTTTGTGCAGTTTATTCTTGGTTATGTAACAGCGTTTTGTTTAACTTCCATGTGTTTGTATTATTTACAGTTTTTTTTTCTTTTAATTCCTATCTAATTTCATAGAACTGTAAGTGGAAATTATACATGATGCTATTTCAATTTTCTTAGTTTTCAAAGGCTTTATTTGTGACCCTACATATGATATATCCTGGAGAGTGTTTCATGAGTACGTGAGGAGAAAGTGTTTTCTGTTTTTTTGCAATAGAATGTTGTATACATATGAATGAATTCCCTCTTGTTCAACGCATCATTGAAAGCTTATGTTTCCTGATTTAGTTTCATTTTGGATGATCTATCCATTGGTGATTGTGGGCTATTAATGTCCCCTACTCTTATGGTTTTACTGTCAAGTTCCGCTTTATGGCTGTTAGGATATACCTCATGTATTACAGTGCTCCTCGGTTGGGTTCATAAGTATTTGCATTTCTTATATCCTCTCCTTAATTTGATCCCTTGATCAGTGTGTAGTGTCCTTGTTTGTTTCTTGAAATAGTCTTTATCTTAAAGTCTATTTCTTCTGATATGAGAATTGTAACTCCAGGTTTACTTTGATTTCCATTTGCATGGAATGTCTCTTGCCATCTCCTCACTTTCAGTCTGTATGTCTCACTAGGTCTAAAGTGGATCTCTTCTAGGCAGCATATATAATGGGCTTTTTGTTGTATCCCTTCAGCCAGTTTATCTGTTGTGGTTGGAGCAATGAATCCATTTACATGTACGGTAATTATCAGTATGGATGTTCCTCTTACCGTTTTGTTAATTGTTTTCGGTTGGTTCTAGGGGGTCTCTTTTTTTCTTTGTGATTCCTGCCTAGAGAAGTTCCTTTATCCTTTGTTATAAAGCTATTGTTGGTGCCGAATTCTTTTTCCGTGTGTTTTTCTGTAAAGTTTTTAGTTTCTCTGTCCAATCTCAATGAGATTCTTGCTGAGAACAGTAACATTGGTTGTAGGTTTTTTTTCCTTTCATTACTTCAAATACTTATACTGCCACTCCCTTCTCTTTTGCAGAATTTCTGTTGAAAGGTCAGCTGTTAACTTAAGTGCATTCCCTTGTATGGTATATGCTACTTTTCCCGTGCTGCTTTTTACATGCTTTCTATGTATTTAGTTTCTAATACTTTGATGAATACGTGTCTTGGCGTGATTCTCCTAGGATTTATCCTGTATGGGACTCTCTGTGCTTCCTGGGCTTGATTAACTATTTCCTTTCCCATACTAGGGAAGTTTTCAACTATAATCTCTTCAAATATATTCTCACGCCTTTTCTGTTTCTCTTCTTCTTCTGAGACCCATATAATTCGAACGTTGGTGCATTTAAGATTGTCCCAAGGGTCGCTGTGACTGTCCTCCGTTCCTTTTCTCTTTGTTCTTTATTTTGATCCGCAGTATTTATTTGAACTATTTTATCTTCCCGGCAACGTAACCGTTCTTCTGCCTCAGTTATTGTGCTAGTGATCCATGCTAGAGAATAATTATTTTCATTTATTGTGTTCTCATCATTGTTTGTTTGCTCTTCTGTTCTTGTCGACTCTTGTGAAACGTTTCTTGTATTTTCTCTCTCCTATTTCCACGATGTTGAATCGTCTTTCCTATCATTATTCTGAATTATTTTTCGGGTAGACTGCCTATTTCCTCTTCATTTGTTAGGTCTGGTGCGTTTTGACCTTGCTGCTTCTTCTGCTGTGTGTTTTTCGGTCTCCTCATTTTGCTTAACTTACTGTGCTTGGGGTTCCTTTTCACAGGCATTATACCCGTAGTTATTGTTGTTTTTCTTGTCTGTCCCCAGCGGCTAAGGTTTGTTCAGTTGGTTCTGTATGCTTCTTGGTTGAGGGGAGTTGTGCTTGTGTTCTAGAAGATGAGGCTGGATCTTTTCTTTCTGGTGGGCACTTCCACGTCTGGTGGTGTGTATTTTGGTGCCTCCGTCCTTATGATGATTTAAGGCATCCTCTCTGATAAAGGATGGGGCTGTTTCTGTCTTGCTCATTGTTTGGCAGATGGTGTCCAGCACTGTAGCTTGCTGGTCACTGAGTGAATGTGGGTCTTGGCCTTGAGAAGGAAATCTCTCGGAGATTTTCTCCATTTGATATTATGTGGAGCTGTCAGGTCTCCTGTGGACCAGTGTCCTGAAGTTAGTTTTCCCACCTCAGATGCAGACCACTGACTCCTGGTTAGAGCACCTAGAGACTTTCATCCTCACAGCTCAGAATAAGTGGGAGAAGAAAGAGAAGGAAGCAAAGAATGAGGATAAAATAAAACAAAATAAAGTAAAATCAAATAAAATGAAGTTATTAAAATAAAAAATATTTTTATGAGAAAATTTTAAAATGTAAAAAAATAAATAGCCCCAAAGAACTCTAGCACAAATGGTTAAAGCTTTGCTACATAGACAAAATGACTCACAGTAGCATACACCTACACAGTCACAAAGAGTGAAAAACTCGAAACACTTATATATCTATGCTCACAAAGTCCACCTCCTAAATTTTGGACTGATTCATTGTTCTATTCAGGTGTTCCAGAGATGCGGGATACTTGACGTTGAATGTGGAGATTTCATCCACTCTTCGTGCGGGTGCTGTGAGAGATTACCTTTTCGCTTCCTTGCTCCCACAGCTCTGCTTTTAAAGTTTCATTTGTTTCTTCCCATAGTTTTGGGTGGTCGTATTTTCATTTTCAATTTTTTCCAGGTATTTGTGATCCCATCTTAGTTTTGTGCAGTGTATTCTTGGTTATGTAACAGCGTTTTGTTTAGCTTCCATGTGTTTGTATTATTTACATTTTTTTTTCTTTTAATTCCTATCTAATTTCATAGAACTGTAGGTGGAAATTATACCTGATGCTATTTCAATGTTCTTAGTTTTTAAGGCTTTATTTGTGACCCTACATATGATATATGTTGGAGAGTGTTTCATGAGTACGTGAGGAGAAAGTGTTTTCTGTTGTTTTGCAATAGAATGTTGTATACATATGAATGAATTCCCTCTTGTTCAACGCGTCATTGAAAGCTTATGTTTCCTGATTTATTTTCATTTTGGATGATCTATCCATTGGTGATTGTGGGCTGGTAATGTCCCCTACTCTTATGGTTTTACTGTCAAGTTCCGCTTTATGGCTGTTAGGATATACCTCATGTATTGAAGTGCTCCTCGGTTGGGTTCATAAGTATTTGCATTTCGTATATCCTCTCCTTAATTTGATCCCTTGATCAGTGTGTAGTATCCTTGTTTGTTTCTTGAAATAGTATTTATCTTAAAGTCTATTTCTTCTGATATGAGAATTGTACCTCCAGGTTTCCTTTGATTTCCATTTGCATGGAATGTCTCTTGCCATGTCCTCACTTTCAGTCTGTATGTCTCCCTAGGTCTAAAGTGGATCTCTTCTAGGCAGCATATATAATGGGCTTGTTGTTGTATCCCTTCTGCCAGTTTATCTGTTGTGGTTGGAGAAATGAAATCATTTACTTGTAAGGTAATTATCAGTATGGATGTTCCTCTTACCGTTTTGTTAATTGTTTTTGGTTGGTTCTAGGAGGTCTTTTTTTTTCTTTGTGATTCCTGCCTAGAGAAGTTCCTTTATACTTTGTTAGAAAGCTGTTGTTGGTGCTGAATTCCTTTTCCGTGTGTTTTTCTGTAAAGTTTTTAGTTTCTCTGTCCAATCTCAATGAGATTCTTGCTGAGAACAGTAACATTGGTTGTAGGTTTTTTTCCTTTCATCTCTTGAAATACGTATACTGGCACTCCCTTCTCTCTTGCAGAATTTCTGCTGAAAGGTCAGCTGTTAACTTACGTGGATTCCCTTGTATGGTATATGCTGCTTTTCCCATGCTGCTTTTTACATGCTTTCTATGTATTTAGGTTCTAATAGTTTGATGAATACGTGTCTTGGTGTGTTTCTCCTTGGATTTATCCTTTACGGGACTCTCTGTGCTTCCTTGACTTGATTAACTCTTTCCTTTCCATACTAGGGATGTTTTCAACTATAATCTCTTCAAATATATTCTCACGCCTTTTCTATTTCTCTTCTTCTTCTGAGACCCATATAATTCGAATGTTGGTGCATTTAATGTTGTCCCAAGGGTCGCTGAGACGGTCCTCCGTTCCTTTCTTTCTTTGTACTTTATTTTGATCCGCAGTATTTATTTGAACTATTTTATCTTCCAGGCCACTTAACCGTTCTTGTTCCTCAGTTATTGTGCTAGTGTTCCATGCTAGAGAATAATTATTTTCATGTATTGTGTTCTTAATCATTGTTTGTTTGCTCTTCAGTTCTTGTCGACCCTTGTTAAACGTTTCTTGTGTTTTCTCTCTCCTATTTCTACGATGTTGAATCGTCTTTCCTATCATTATTCTGAATTCTTTTTCGGGTCGACTGCCTATTTCCTCTTCATTTGCTGGGTCTGGTGCGTTTTGACCTTGCCGCTTCGTCTGCTGTGTGATTTTTGGTCTCCTCATTTTGCTGAACTGACTGTGCTTGGGGTTCCTTTTCACAGGCGTCATGCCCGTCGTTATTTTTGTTTTTGCTGTCTGTCCCCAGTGGCTAAAGTTTGTTCAGTGGGTTCTGTATGCTTCTTGGTTGAGGGGAGTTGTGCTTGTGTTCTGGAAGATGAGGCTGGATCTTTACTTTTTGGTGGGCACTTCCAGGTCTGGTGGTGTGTATTTTGGTGGCTCCGTCCTTATTATGATTTAAGGCGTCCTCTCTGATAAAGGATGGGGCTGTTTCTGTCTTGCTCATTGTTTGGCAGACGGTGTCCTGCACTGTAGCTTGCTGGTCACTGAGTGAATGTGGGTCTTGGACTTGAGAAGGAAATCTCTGGGAGTTTATCTCCATTTGATATTATGTGGAGCTGTCAGGTCTCCTGTGGACCAGTGTCCTGAAGTTGGTTTTCCCACCTCAGATGCAGACCACTGACTCCTGGTTAGAGCTCCTAGAGACTTTCATCATCACAGCTCAAAATAAGTGGGAGAAGAAAGAGAAGGAAACAAAGAATGAGGATAAAATAAAACAAAATAAAGTAAAATCAAATAAAATGAAGTTATTAAAATAAAAAATATTTTTCTGAGAAAATTTTAAAATGTAAACAAATAAACAGCCACAAAGAACTCTAGCACAAATGGTTAAAGCTTAGCTATACAGACAAAATGACTCACAGTAGCATACACCTAAACACTCACAAAAAGTGAAAAACTGGAAAAACTAATATATGCATGGTCACAAAGTCCACCTCCTCAATTTTGGACTGATTCATTGTTCTACTCAGGTGTTCCAGAGATGCGGGGTATTTGACGTTGAATGTGGAGATTTCATCCACTCTTCGTGTGGGTGTTGGGAGAGATTACCTTTTCGCTTCTTTGCTCGCACAGCTCTGCTTTTAGAGTTGCATTTTTTTCATTCCATAGATTTGGGTGGTCCTATTTACAGTTTCAATTTTTCCCAGGCGTTTGTGACCCCATCTTGGTTTTCTGCAGTGTATTCTTGGTTATGTAACAGCGTTTTGTTTAGCTTCCATGTGTTTGTATTATTTACAGTTTTTTTTTCTTTTAATTCCTCTCTAGTTTCATAGCACTGAAGGCGAAAATTATACCTGATGCTATTTCAATTTTCTTAGTTTTCCAAGGCTTTATTTGTGACCCTACATATGATATATCTTGGAGAGTGTTTCATGAGTACCCGAGGAGAAAGTGTTTTCTGTTGTTTTGCAAGAGAATGTTGTATACATATGAATGAATTCCCTCTTGTTCAACGCGTCATTGAAAGCTTATGTTTCCTGATTTAGTTTCATTTTGGATGATCTATCCATTTGTGATTGTGGGGTGGAAATATCCCCTACTCTTATGGTTTTACTGTCAAGTTCCCCTTTATGGCTGTTAGGATATACTTTATGTATGGAGGTACCACTCGATTGGGTTCATAAGTGTTTGCATTTCTTATATCCTCTCCTTAATTTGATCCCTTGATCAGTGTGTAGTGTCCTTGTTTGTTTCTTGAAATAGTCTTTATCTTAAAGTCTATTTCTTCTGATATGAGAATTGTAACTCCAGGTTTCCTTTGATTTCCATTTGCATGGAATGTCTCTTGCCATCTCCTCACTTTCAGTCTGTATGTCTCCCTAGGTCTATAGTGGATCTCTTCTAGGCAGCATATATAATGGGCTTGTTGTTGTATCCCCTCAGCCAGTTTATCTGTTGTGGTTGGAGCAATGAATCCATTTACATGTAAGGTAACTATCAACATGGATGTTCCTGTTACCGTTTTGTTAATTGTTTTTGCTTTGTTCTAGGAGGTCTTTCTTTTCCTTGTGATTCCTGCCTAGAGAAGTTACTTTATCCTTTGTTATAAAGCTGTTGTTGGTGATGAATTCTTTTTCCGTTTGTTTTTCTGTAAAGTTTTTAGTTTCTCCGTCCAATCTCAATGAGATTCTTGCTGAAAACAGTAACATCGGTTGTAGGTTTTTTCCTTTCATCTCTTTAAATACGTATACTGCCACTCCCATCTCTCTGGCAGAATTTCTGCTGAAAGGTCAGCTGTTAACTTATGAGGATTCCTTTGAATGGTATACAGTGCTTTTCCCATGCTGCTTTTTACATGTTTCCTATGCATTTAGTTTTTAATAGTTTGATGAATACGTGTCTTAGCGTGTTTCTCCTTGGATTTATCCTGTATGGGACTCTCTGTGCTTCCTGGACTTGATTAACCCTTTCCTATCCCTTACTAGGGAAGTTGTCAACTATAATCTCTTCAAATATATTCTCACGCCTTTTCTATTTCTCTTCTTCTTCTGAGACCCATATAATTCGAATTTTGTTGCATTTAATGTTGTGGCAAGAGTCGCTGAGACTGTCCGCCATTCCTTTCTTTCTTTTTTCTTATTTTGTCTCGCCGTACTTATTTGAACTATTTTATCTTCCAAGACACTTAACCGTTCTTCTGCCTCACTTATTGTGCTAGTGATCCATGCTAGAGAATAATTATTTTCATTTATTGTGTTCTTCATCATTGTTTGTTTGCTCTTCAGTTCTTGTCGACCCTTGTGAAACGTTTCTTGTATTTTCTCTCTCCTATTTCCACGATGTTGAATCGTCTTTCCTATCATTATTCTGAATTATTTTTCGGGTAGACTGCCTATTTCCTCTTCATTTGTTAGGTCTGGTGCGTTTTGACCTTGCTGCTTCTTCTGCTGTGTGTTTTTCGGTCTCCTCATTTTGCTTAACTTACTGTGCTTGGGGTTCCTTTTCACAGGCGTCATGCCCGTAGTTATTGTTGTTTTTGTTGTCTGTCCCCAGCGGCTAAGTTTTGTTCAGTGTTTTCTGTATGCTTCTTGGTTGAGGGGAGTTGTGCTTGTGTTCTGGAAGATGAGGCTGGATCTTTTCTTTCTGGTGGGCACTGCCTCGTCTGGTGGTGTGTATTTTGCTGCCTCCGTCCTTATTATGATTTAAGGCATCCTCTCTGATAACGGATGGGGCTGTTTCTGTCTTGCTCATTTTTTGGCATTCGGTGTCCAGCACTGTAGATTGCTGGTCACTGAGTGAATGTGGGTCTTGGCCTTGAGAAGGAAATCTCTGGGAGATTTTCTCCATTTGATATTATGTGGAGCTGTCAGGTCTCCTGTGGACCAGTGTCCTGAAGTTGGTTTTCCCACCTCAGATGCAGAGCACTGACTCCTGGATAGAGCACCTAGAGACTTTCATCCTCACAGCTCAGAATAAGTGGGAGAAGAAAGAGGAGGAAACAAAGAATGAGGATAATATAAAACAAAATAAAGTAAAATCAAATAAAATGAAGTTATTAGAATAAAAAATATTTTTATGAGAAAATTTTAAAATGTAAAAAATTAAACAGCCACAAAGAAGTCTAGCACAAATGGTTAAAGCTTAGCTATACAGACAAAATTACTCACAGTAGCATACACCTACACACTCACAAAAAGTGAAAAACTGGAAAAACTAATATATCTATGCTCACAAAGTCCACCTCCTCAATTTTGGACTGATTCATTGTTCTACTCAGGTGTTCCAGAGATGCAGGGTACTTGACGTTGAATGTGGAGATTTCATCCACTCTTCGTGCGGGTGCTGGGAGAGATTACCTTTTCGCTTCTATGGTCGCACAGCTCTGCATTTAAAGTTGCATTTGTTTCATTCCATAGATTTGGGTGGCCCTATTTTCATTTTCAATTTTTCCCAGGTGTTTGTGACCCCATCTTGGTTTTCTGCAGTGTATTCTTGGTTACGTAACAGCGTTTTGTTTAGCTTCCATGTGTTTGTATATTTACAGTTTTTTTTTCTTTTAATTCGTATCTAGTTGCATAGCACTGCAGGCGAAAATTATACCTGATGCTATTTCAAATTTCTTAGTTTTCTAATGCTTTATTTGTGACCCTACATATGATATATCTTGGAGAGTGTTTCATGAGTACCCGAGGAGAAAGTGTTTTCTGTTGTTTTGCAATAGAATGTTGTATACATATGAATGAATTCCCTCTTGTTCAATGCGTCATTGAAAACTTATGTTTCCTGATTTAGTTTTATTTTGGATGATCTATCCATTGGTGATTGTGGGGTGGTAATGTCCCCTACTCGTATGGTTTTACTGTCAAGTTCCGCTTAATGGCTGTTAGGATATACCTCATGTATTGAAGTGCTCCTCGGGTGGGTTCATAAGTATTTGAATTTCTTATATCCTCTCCTTAATTTGATTCCTTGATCAGTGTGTAGTGTCCTTGTTTGTTTCTTGAAATAGTCTTTACCTTAAAGTCTATTTCTTCTGATATGAGAATTGTAACTCCAGGTTTCCTTTGATTTCCATTTGCATGGAATGTCTCTTGCCATTTCCTCACTTTCAGTCTGTATGTCTCCCTAGGTCTAAAGTGGATCTCTTCCAGGCAGCATATATAATGTGGTTGTTGTTGTATCCCTTCAGCCAGTTTATCTTTTGTGGTTGGAGCAATGAATCCATTTACATGTAAGGTAATTATCAGTATGGATGTTCCTCTTACCGTTTTGTTAATTGTTTCTGGTTGGTTCTAGGAGGTCTTTTTTTTCTTTGTGATTCCTGCCTAGATAAGTTCCTTTATCCTTTGTTATAAAGGTGTTGTTGGTGCTGAATTCTTTTTCTGTGTGTTTTTCTGTAAAGTTTTTAGTTTCTCTGTCCAGTCTCAATGAGATTCTTGCTGAGAACAGTAACATTGGTTGTAGGTTTTTTGCCTTTCATTACGTTAAATACGTATACTGCCACTCCCTTCTCTCTTGCAGAATTTCTGCTGAAAGGTCAGCTGTTAACTTACGTGGATTCCCTTGTATGGTATATGCTACTTTTCCCATGCTGCTTTTTACATGCTTTCTATGTATTTAGTTTCTAATAGTTTGATGAATACGTGTCTTGGCGTGTTTCTCCTTGGATTTATCCTGTATGGGACTCTCTGTGCTTCCTGGACTTGATTAACTATTTCCTTTCCCATACTAGGGAAGTTTTCAACTATAATCTCTTCAAATATATTCTCACGCCTTTTCTATTTCTCTTCTTCTTCTGAGACCCATATAATTCGAATGTTGGTGCATTTAATGTTGTCCCAAGGGTCGCTGTGACTGTCCTCCGTTCCTTTTCTCTTTGTTCTTTATTTTGATCCACAGTATTTATTTGAACTATTTTATCTTCCCGGCCACGTAACCGTTCTTCTGCCTCAGTTATTGTGCTAGTGATCCATGCTAGAGAATAATTATTTTCATTTATTGTGTTCTTCATCATTGTTTGTTTGCTCTTCAGTTCTTGTCGACCCTTGTGAAACATTTCTTGTATTTTCTGTCTCCTATTTCTACGATGTTGAATCGTCTTTCCTATCATTATTCTGAATTATTTTTCGGGTGGACTTCCTATTTCCTCTTCATTTGTTAGGTCTGGTGCGTTTTGACCTTGCTGCTTCGTCTGCTGTGTGATTTTTGGTCTCCTCATTTTGCTGAACTGACTGTGCTTGGGGTTCCTTTTCACAGGCGTCATGCCCGTCGTTTTTGTTGTTTTTGCTGTCTGTCCCCAGCGGCTAAGGTTTGTTCAGTGGGTTCTGTATGCTTCTTGGTTGAGGGGAGTTGTGCTTGTGTTCTGGAAGATGAGGCTGGATCTTTACTTTTTGGTGGGCACTCCCAAGACTGGTGGTGTGTATTTTGGTGCCTCCGTCCTTATTATGATTTAAGGCGTCCTCTCTGATAACGGATGGGGCTGTTTCTGTCTTGCTCATTGTTTGGCATACGGTGTCCAGCACAGTAGACTGCTGGTTATTGAGTGAATGTGGGTATTGGCGTTAAGAAAGAAATCTCTGGGAGTTTATCACCCTTTGATACTATGTGGAGCTGTCAGGACTCCTGTGAACCAGTGTCTTGAATTTGTCTCTTCCACCTCAGATGCACAACACTGACTCCTGGCCGGACCACCAAGAGACATACATCGTCACAGCTCAGAAAAATTGGGAGAGGAAAGAGAAGGAAACAAATAATGCAGATAAAATAAAACAAAATAAAGTAAAATAAAATAAAATGAAGTTATTAAAATAAAAAATATGTATCAAGAGATAGTTTTAAAAACTAAAAAAGCATAATAGACAGACAGAGCTCTAGTACAAATGGTAAAAGCTAAGCTATACAGACAAAATCGCAAACAGCAGCATACACCTCCACAGTCACAAAAAGTGAAAAACTGGAAAGAATAATATATCTTTGCTCACAAAGTCCACCTCGTCAATTTTGGGCTGATTCATTGTGTATTCAGGTGTTCCACAGATGCGGAGTACTTCACGTTGAATGTGCAGATTTCATCCACTCTTCCTGCGGCTGCTGGGAGAGATTTCCCTTTGGCTTCTTTTTTCACACAGCTCTCCTTTTACAGTTGCATTTGCTTCATACCATAGTTTTGGGTGGTCGTATTTTCATTGTCACTTTTTCCCAGGTATTTTTGATCCCATCTTGGTTTTCTGCAGTGAACTCTTGATTATGTAACAGCGTTTTCTTTAGCTTCCGCGTGTTTGTATTATTTACAGGTTTTTTTTTTTCCTTTTAATTCCTATCTAGTTTCATAGCACTGTGGGCGGAAAGTATACCTGATACTGTTTCAAATTTCTTAATTTTCTAAGGCTTTATTTGTGGTCCTACATATAATATATCTTGGAGAATGTTCCATGAGCACCTGAGGAAAAAGTGTTTTCTGTTCTTTTGCAATAGAATGTGGAATACATATGAATGAAGTCCCTCTTGTTCAATGTGTCATTTAAAACTTATGTTTCCTGATTTTTTTTTCATTTTGGATGACCTGTCCATTGGTGGAAGTGGGGTGGTAATGTCCCCTACTGTTTTGGTGGTACAGTCAAGTTCCCCTTTATGGCTGTTAGGATACATGTTATGTTTTGAAGTGCTCCTGGGTTGGGTTCATAAGTATTCACATTTGTCATATCCTCTCCTTGGTTTGATCCCTTGATCAGTATGTAGTGTCCTTGTTTGTTTCTTGTAATAGTCTTTATCTTAAAGTCTATTACGTCTGATATGAAAATTGTAACTCCAGGTTTCCTTTGATTTACATTTGCATGGAATGTCTCTTGCCATCTCCTCACTTTCAGTCTGTATGTCTCCCTAGGTGTAAAGTGGGTCTCTTTTAGGCAGCACATATAATGGTCTTGATGTTGTTTCCCTTCAGCGAGTCTATCTGTTGTAGTTGGAGCAATGAATCCATTTACATGTAAGGTTAGTATTAATATGGATGTTCCCCTTATCGTTTTGTTAATTGTTTTTGGTTTGTTCTAGGAGGTCTTTTCTTTTCTTTGTGATGCCTGCCTAGAGAAGTTCCTTTATCCTTTGTTATAAAGCTGTTGCATGGTGCTGAATTCTCTTACCGTGTGTTTTTCTGTAAAGTTTTTCGTTTCTCCGTCCAATCTCAATGAGATTCTTGCTGAGAACAGTAACATCGGTTTTAGGTTTTTTTCCTTTCATCTCTTTAAATACGTATACTGCAACTCCATTCTCCCTGGCAGAATTTCTGCTGAAAGGTCAGCTGTTAACTTACGTGGATTCCCTTGTATGGTATATGCTGCTTTTCCCATGCTGCTTTTTACATGCTTTCTATGTATTTAGTTTCTAATAGTTTGATGAATACGTGTCTTGGCATGTTTCTCCTTGGATTTATCCTGTTTTGGACTCTCTGTGCTTCCTGGGCTTGACTTACTCTTTTGTTTCCCTTACTAGGGAAGTTTTCAACTATAATCTCTTCAAGTATATTCTCACGCCTTTTCTATTTCTCTTCTTCTTCTGAGACCCATATAATTCGAATGTTGGTGCATTTAATGTTGTCCCAAGGGTTGCTGAGACTGTCCTCCGTTCCTTTCTTTCTTTGTTCTTTATTTTGATCCGCAGTATTTACTTGAACTATTTTATCTTCCAGGCCTCTTAACCGTTCTTCTGCCTCAGTTATTGTGCTAGTGATCGATGCTAGAGAATAATTATTTTCATTTATTGTGTTCTTCATCATTGTTTGTTTGCTCTTCAGGTCTTGTCGACACTTGTGAAACGTTTCTTGTATTTTCTCTCTCCTATTTCCACGATGTTGAATCGTCTTTCCTATCATTATTCTGAATTATTTTTCGGTTAGACTGCCTATTTCCTCTTCATTTGATAGGTCTGGTGCGTTTTGATCTTGTTGCTTCTTCTGCTGTGTGTTTTTCGGTCTCCTCATTTTGCTTAACTTACTGTGCTTGGGGTTCCTTTTCACAGGCGTCATGCCCGTAGTTATTGTTGTTTCTGTTGTCTGTCCCCAGCGGCTAAGGTTTGTTCAGTGGTTTCTGTATGCTTCTTGGTTGAGGGGAGTTGTGCTTGTGTTCTGGAAGATGAGGCTGGATCTTTTCTTTCTGGTGGGCATTTCCACGTCTGGTGGTGTGTATTTTGCTGCCTCCGTCTTTATTATGATTTAAGGCATCCTCTCTGATAAGGAATGGGGCGGTTTCTGTCTTGCTCATTGTTCGGCATACGGTGTCCAGCACTGTAGCTTGCTGGTCACTGAGTGAATGTGGGTCTTGGCCTTGAGAAGGAAATCTCTCGGAGAATTTCTCCATTTGATATTATGTGGAGCTGTCAGGTCTCCTGTGGACCAGTGTCCTGAAGTTGGTTTTCCCACCTCAGATGCAGAGCACTGACTCCTGGTTAGAGCTCCTAGAGACTTTCATCCTCACAGCTCAGAATAAGTGGGAGAAGAAAGAGAAGGAAACAAAGAATGAGGATAAAATAAAACAAAATAAAGTAAAATCAAATAAAATGATGTTATTAAAATAAAAAATATTTTTATGAGAAAATTTTAAAATGTAAAAAAATAAACAGCCACAAAGAACTCTAGCACAAATGGTTAAAGCTTAGCTACACAGACAAAATGACTCACAGTAGCATACACCTACGCACTCACAAAGTGTGAGAAACTGGAAAAACTAATATATCTATGCTCACAAAGTCCACCTCCTAAATTTTGGACTAATTCATTGTTCTATTCAGGTGTTCCAGAGATGCGGGGTACTTGACGTTGAATGTGGAGATTTCATTCACTCTTCGTGCGGGTGCTGTGAGAGATTAACTTTTTCGCTTCTTTGCTCGCACAGCTCTGCTTTTAGAGTTTCATTTGTTTCATCCCATAGTTTTGGGTGGTCGTATTTTCATTTTCAATTTTTCCCAGGTATTTTTGATCCCATCTTAGTTTTGTGCAGTTTATTCTTGGTTATGTAACAGCGTTTTGTTTAACTTCCATGTGTTTGTATTATTTACAGTTTTTTTTTTCTTTTAATTCCTATCTAATTTCATAGAACTGTAAGTGGAAATTATACATGATGCTATTTCAATTTTCTTAGTTTTCAAAGGCTTTATTTGTGACCCTACATATGATATATCCTGGAGAGTGTTTCATGAGTACGTGAGGAGAAAGTGTTTTCTGTTTTTTTGCAATAGAATGTTGTATACATATGAATGAATTCCCTCTTGTTCAACGCATCATTGAAAGCTTATGTTTCCTGATTTAGTTTCATTTTGGATGATCTATCCATTGGTGATTGTGGGCTATTAATGTCCCCTACTCTTATGGTTTTACTGTCAAGTTCCGCTTTATGGCTGTTAGGATATACCTCATGTATTACAGTGCTCCTCGGTTGGGTTCATAAGTATTTGCATTTCTTATATCCTCTCCTTAATTTGATCCCTTGATCAGTGTGTAGTGTCCTTGTTTGTTTCTTGAAATAGTCTTTATCTTAAAGTCTATTTCTTCTGATATGAGAATTGTAACTCCAGGTTTACTTTGATTTCCATTTGCATGGAATGTCTCTTGCCATCTCCTCACTTTCAGTCTGTATGTCTCACTAGGTCTAAAGTGGATCTCTTCTAGGCAGCATATATAATGGGCTTTTTGTTGTATCCCTTCAGCCAGTTTATCTGTTGTGGTTGGAGCAATGAATCCATTTACATGTACGGTAATTATCAGTATGGATGTTCCTCTTACCGTTTTGTTAATTGTTTTCGGTTGGTTCTAGGGGGTCTCTTTTTTTCTTTGTGATTCCTGCCTAGAGAAGTTCCTTTATCCTTTGTTATAAAGCTATTGTTGGTGCCGAATTCTTTTTCCGTGTGTTTTTCTGTAAAGTTTTTAGTTTCTCTGTCCAATCTCAATGAGATTCTTGCTGAGAACAGTAACATTGGTTGTAGGTTTTTTTTCCTTTCATTACTTCAAATACTTATACTGCCACTCCCTTCTCTTTTGCAGAATTTCTGTTGAAAGGTCAGCTGTTAACTTAAGTGCATTCCCTTGTATGGTATATGCTACTTTTCCCGTGCTGCTTTTTACATGCTTTCTATGTATTTAGTTTCTAATACTTTGATGAATACGTGTCTTGGCGTGTTTCTCCTAGGATTTATCCTGTATGGGACTCTCTGTGCTTCCTGGGCTTGATTAACTATTTCCTTTCCCATACTAGGGAAGTTTTCAACTATAATCTCTTCAAATATATTCTCACGCCTTTTCTGTTTCTCTTCTTCTTCTGAGACCCATATAATTCGAACGTTGGTGCATTTAAGATTGTCCCAAGGGTCGCTGTGACTGTCCTCCGTTCCTTTTCTCTTTGTTCTTTATTTTGATCCGCAGTATTTATTTGAACTATTTTATCTTCCCGGCAACGTAACCGTTCTTCTGCCTCAGTTATTGTGCTAGTGATCCATGCTAGAGAATAATTATTTTCATTTATTGTGTTCTCATCATTGTTTGTTTGCTCTTCTGTTCTTGTCGACTCTTGTGAAACGTTTCTTGTATTTTCTCTCTCCTATTTCCACGATGTTGAATCGTCTTTCCTATCATTATTCTGAATTATTTTTCGGGTAGACTGCCTATTTCCTCTTCATTTGTTAGGTCTGGTGCGTTTTGACCTTGCTGCTTCTTCTGCTGTGTGTTTTTCGGTCTCCTCATTTTGCTTAACTTACTGTGCTTGGGGTTCCTTTTCACAGGCATTATACCCGTAGTTATTGTTGTTTTTCTTGTCTGTCCCCAGCGGCTAAGGTTTGTTCAGTGGGTTCTGTATGCTTCTTGGTTGAGGGGAGTTGTGCTTGTGTTCTAGAAGATGAGGCTGGATCTTTTCTTTCTGGTGGGCACTTCCACGTCTGGTGGTGTGTATTTTGGTGCCTCCGTCCTTATGATGATTTAAGGCATCCTCTCTGATAAAGGATGGGGCTGTTTCTGTCTTGCTCATTGTTTGGCAGATGGTGTCCAGCACTGTAGCTTGCTGGTCACTGAGTGAATGTGGGTCTTGGCCTTGAGAAGGAAATCTCTCAGAGATTTTCTCCATTTGATATTATGTGGAGCTGTCAGGTCTCCTGTGGACCAGTGTCCTGAAGTTAGTTTTCCAACCTCAGATGCAGACCACTGACTCCTGGTTAGAGCACCTAGAGACTTTCATCCTCACAGCTCAGAATAAGTGGGAGAAGAAAGAGAAGGAAGCAAAGAATGAGGATAAAATAAAACAAAATAAAGTAAAATCAAATAAAATGAAGTTATTAAAATAAAAAATATTTTTATGAGAAAATTTTAAAATGTAAAAAAATAAATAGCCACAAAGAACTCTAGCACAAATGGTTAAAGCTTTGCTACATAGACAAAATGACTCACAGTAGCATACACCTACACAGTCACAAAGAGTGAAAAACTCGAAACACTTATATATCTATGCTCACAAAGTCCACCTCCTAAATTTTGGACTGATTCATTGTTCTATTCAGGTGTTCCAGAGATGCGGGATACTTGACGTTGAATGTGGAGATTTCATCCACTCTTCGTGCGGGTGCTGTGAGAGATTACCTTTTCGCTTCCTTGCTCCCACAGCTCTGCTTTTAAAGTTTCATTTGTTTCTTCCCATAGTTTTGGGTGGTCGTATTTTCATTTTCAATTTTTTCCAGGTATTTGTGATCCCATCTTAGTTTTGTGCAGTGTATTCTTGGTTATGTAACAGCGTTTTGTTTAGCTTCCATGTGTTTGTATTATTTACATTTTTTTTTCTTTTAATTCCTATCTAATTTCATAGAACTGTAGGTGGAAATTATACCTGATGCTATTTCAATGTTCTTAGTTTTTAAGGCTTTATTTGTGACCCTACATATGATATATGTTGGAGAGTGTTTCATGAGTACGTGAGGAGAAAGTGTTTTCTGTTGTTTTGCAATAGAATGTTGTATACATATGAATGAATTCCCTCTTGTTCAACGCGTCATTGAAAGCTTATGTTTCCTGATTTATTTTCATTTTGGATGATCTATCCATTGGTGATTGTGGGCTGGTAATGTCCCCTACTCTTATGGTTTTACTGTCAAGTTCCGCTTTATGGCTGTTAGGATATACCTCATGTATTGAAGTGCTCCTCGGTTGGGTTCATAAGTATTTGCATTTCGTATATCCTCTCCTTAATTTGATCCCTTGATCAGTGTGTAGTATCCTTGTTTGTTTCTTGAAATAGTATTTATCTTAAAGTCTATTTCTTCTGATATGAGAATTGTACCTCCAGGTTTCCTTTGATTTCCATTTGCATGGAATGTCTCTTGCCATGTCCTCACTTTCAGTCTGTATGTCTCCCTAGGTCTAAAGTGGATCTCTTCTAGGCAGCATATATAATGGGCTTGTTGTTGTATCCCTTCTGCCAGTTTATCTGTTGTGGTTGGAGAAATGAAATCATTTACTTGTAAGGTAATTATCAGTATGGATGTTCCTCTTACCGTTTTGTTAATTGTTTTTGGTTGGTTCTAGGAGGTCTTTTTTTTTCTTTGTGATTCCTGCCTAGAGAAGTTCCTTTATACTTTGTTAGAAAGCTGTTGTTGGTGCTGAATTCCTTTTCCGTGTGTTTTTCTGTAAAGTTTTTAGTTTCTCTGTCCAATCTCAATGAGATTCTTGCTGAGAACAGTAACATTGGTTGTAGGTTTTTTTCCTTTCATCTCTTGAAATACGTATACTGGCACTCCCTTCTCTCTTGCAGAATTTCTGCTGAAAGGTCAGCTGTTAACTTACGTGGATTCCCTTGTATGGTATATGCTGCTTTTCCCATGCTGCTTTTTACATGCTTTCTATGTATTTAGGTTCTAATAGTTTGATGAATACGTGTCTTGGTGTGTTTCTCCTTGGATTTATCCTTTACGGGACTCTCTGTGCTTCCTTGACTTGATTAACTCTTTCCTTTCCCATACTAGGGATGTTTTCAACTATAATCTCTTCAAATATATTCTCACGCCTTTTCTATTTCTCTTCTTCTTCTGAGACCCATATAATTCGAATGTTGGTGCATTTAATGTTGTCCCAAGGGTCGCTGAGACGGTCCTCCGTTCCTTTCTTTCTTTGTACTTTATTTTGATCCGCAGTATTTATTTGAACTATTTTATCTTCCAGGCCACTTAACCGTTCTTGTTCCTCAGTTATTGTGCTAGTGTTCCATGCTAGAGAATAATTATTTTCATGTATTGTGTTCTTAATCATTGTTTGTTTGCTCTTCAGTTCTTGTCGACCCTTGTTAAACGTTTCTTGTGTTTTCTCTCTCCTATTTCTACGATGTTGAATCGTCTTTCCTATCATTATTCTGAATTCTTTTTCGGGTCGACTGCCTATTTCCTCTTCATTTGCTGGGTCTGGTGCGTTTTGACCTTGCCGCTTCGTCTGCTGTGTGATTTTTGGTCTCCTCATTTTGCTGAACTGACTGTGCTTGGGGTTCCTTTTCACAGGCGTCATGCCCGTCGTTATTTTTGTTTTTGCTGTCTGTCCCCAGTGGCTAAAGTTTGTTCAGTGGGTTCTGTATGCTTCTTGGTTGAGGGGAGTTGTGCTTGTGTTCTGGAAGATGAGGCTGGATCTTTACTTTTTGGTGGGCACTTCGAGGTCTGGTGGTGTGTATTTTGGTGGCTCCGTCCTTATTATGATTTAAGGCGTCCTCTCTGATAAAGGATGGGGCTGTTTCTGTCTTGCTCATTGTTTGGCAGACGGTGTCCTGCACTGTAGCTTGCTGGTCACTGAGTGAATGTGGGTCTTGGACTTGAGAAGGAAATCTCTGGGAGTTTATCTCCATTTGATATTATGTGGAGCTGTCAGGTCTCCTGTGGACCAGTGTCCTGAAGTTGGTTTTCCCACCTCAGATGCAGACCACTGACTCCTGGTTAGAGCTCCTAGAGACTTTCATCATCACAGCTCAAAATAAGTGGGAGAAGAAAGAGAAGGAAACAAAGAATGAGGATAAAATAAAACAAAATAAAGTAAAATCAAATAAAATGAAGTTATTAAAATAAAAAATATTTTTCTGAGAAAATTTTAAAATGTAAACAAATAAACAGCCACAAAGAACTCTAGCACAAATGGTTAAAGCTTAGCTATACAGACAAAATGACTCACAGTAGCATACACCTAAACACTCACAAAAAGTGAAAAACTGGAAAAACTAATATATGCATGGTCACAAAGTCCACCTCCTCAATTTTGGACTGATTCATTGTTCTACTCAGGTGTTCCAGAGATGCGGGGTATTTGACGTTGAATGTGGAGATTTCATCCACTCTTCGTGTGGGTGTTGGGAGAGATTACCTTTTCGCTTCTTTGCTCGCACAGCTCTGCTTTTAGAGTTGCATTTTTTTCATTCCATAGATTTGGGTGGTCCTATTTACAGTTTCAATTTTTCCCAGGCGTTTGTGACCCCATCTTGGTTTTCTGCAGTGTATTCTTGGTTATGTAACAGCGTTTTGTTTAGCTTCCATGTGTTTGTATTATTTACAGTTTTTTTTTCTTTTAATTCCTCTCTAGTTTCATAGCACTGAAGGCGAAAATTATACCTGATGCTATTTCAATTTTCTTAGTTTTCCAAGGCTTTATTTGTGACCCTACATATGATATATCTTGGAGAGTGTTTCATGAGTACCCGAGGAGAAAGTGTTTTCTGTTGTTTTGCAAGAGAATGTTGTATACATATGAATGAATTCCCTCTTGTTCAACGCGTCATTGAAAGCTTATGTTTCCTGATTTAGTTTCATTTTGGATGATCTATCCATTTGTGATTGTGGGGTGGAAATGTCCCCTACTCTTATGGTTTTACTGTCAAGTTCCCCTTTATGGCTGTTAGGATATACTTTATGTATGGAGGTACCACTCGATTGGGTTCATAAGTGTTTGCATTTCTTATATCCTCTCCTTAATTTGATCCCTTGATCAGTGTGTAGTGTCCTTGTTTGTTTCTTGAAATAGTCTTTATCTTAAAGTCTATTTCTTCTGATATGAGAATTGTAACTCCAGGTTTCCTTTGATTTCCATTTGCATGGAATGTCTCTTGCCATCTCCTCACTTTCAGTCTGTATGTCTCCCTAGGTCTATAGTGGATCTCTTCTAGGCAGCATATATAATGGGCTTGTTGTTGTATCCCCTCAGCCAGTTTATCTGTTGTGGTTGGAGCAATGAATCCATTTACATGTAAGGTAACTATCAACATGGATGTTCCTCTTACCGTTTTGTTAATTGTTTTTGCTTTGTTCTAGGAGGTCTTTCTTTTCCTTGTGATTCCTGCCTAGAGAAGTTACTTTATCCTTTGTTATAAAGCTGTTGTTGGTGATGAATTCTTTTTCCGTTTGTTTTTCTGTAAAGTTTTTAGTTTCTCCGTCCAATCTCAATGAGATTCTTGCTGAAAACAGTAACATCGGTTGTAGGTTTTTTCCTTTCATCTCTTTAAATACGTATACTGCCACTCCCATCTCTCTGGCAGAATTTCTGCTGAAAGGTCAGCTGTTAACTTATGAGGATTCCTTTGAATGGTATACAGTGCTTTTCCCATGCTGCTTTTTACATGTTTCCTATGCATTTAGTTTTTAATAGTTTGATGAATACGTGTCTTAGCGTGTTTCTCCTTGGATTTATCCTGTATGGGACTCTCTGTGCTTCCTGGACTTGATTAACCCTTTCCTATCCCTTACTAGGGAAGTTGTCAACTATAATCTCTTCAAATATATTCTCACGCCTTTTCTATTTCTCTTCTTCTTCTGAGACCCATATAATTCGAATTTTGTTGCATTTAATGTTGTGGCAAGAGTCGCTGAGACTGTCCGCCATTCCTTTCTTTCTTTTTTCTTATTTTGTCTCGCCGTACTTATTTGAACTATTTTATCTTCCAAGACACTTAACCGTTCTTCTGCCTCACTTATTGTGCTAGTGATCCATGCTAGAGAATAATTATTTTCATTTATTGTGTTCTTCATCATTGTTTGTTTGCTCTTCAGTTCTTGTCGACCCTTGTGAAACGTTTCTTGTATTTTCTCTCTCCTATTTCCACGATGTTGAATCGTCTTTCCTATCATTATTCTGAATTATTTTTCGGGTAGACTGCCTATTTCCTCTTCATTTGTTAGGTCTGGTGCGTTTTGACCTTGCTGCTTCTTCTGCTGTGTGTTTTTCGGTCTCCTCATTTTGCTTAACTTACTGTGCTTGGGGTTCCTTTTCACAGGCGTCATGCCCGTAGTTATTGTTGTTTTTGTTGTCTGTCCCCAGCGGCTAAGTTTTGTTCAGTGTTTTCTGTATGCTTCTTGGTTGAGGGGAGTTGTGCTTGTGTTCTGGAAGATGAGGCTGGATCTTTTCTTTCTGGTGGGCACTGCCTCGTCTGGTGGTGTGTATTTTGCTGCCTCCGTCCTTATTATGATTTAAGGCATCCTCTCTGATAACGGATGGGGCTGTTTCTGTCTTGCTCATTTTTTGGCATTCGGTGTCCAGCACTGTAGATTGCTGGTCACTGAGTGAATGTGGGTCTTGGCCTTGAGAAGGAAATCTCTGGGAGATTTTCTCCATTTGATATTATGTGGAGCTGTCAGGTCTCCTGTGGACCAGTGTCCTGAAGTTGGTTTTCCCACCTCAGATGCAGAGCACTGACTCCTGGATAGAGCACCTAGAGACTTTCATCCTCACAGCTCAGAATAAGTGGGAGAAGAAAGAGGAGGAAACAAAGAATGAGGATAATATAAAACAAAATAAAGTAAAATCAAATAAAATGAAGTTATTAGAATAAAAAATATTTTTATGAGAAAATTTTAAAATGTAAAAAATTAAACAGCCACAAAGAAGTCTAGCACAAATGGTTAAAGCTTAGCTATACAGACAAAATTACTCACAGTAGCATACACCTACACACTCACAAAAAGTGAAAAACTGGAAAAACTAATATATCTATGCTCACAAAGTCCACCTCCTCAATTTTGGACTGATTCATTGTTCTACTCAGGTGTTCCAGAGATGCAGGGTACTTGACGTTGAATGTGGAGATTTCATCCACTCTTCGTGCGGGTGCTGGGAGAGATTACCTTTTCGCTTCTATGGTCGCACAGCTCTGCATTTAAAGTTGCATTTGTTTCATTCCATAGATTTGGGTGGCCCTATTTTCATTTTCAATTTTTCCCAGGTGTTTGTGACCCCATCTTGGTTTTCTGCAGTGTATTCTTGGTTACGTAACAGCGTTTTGTTTAGCTTCCATGTGTTTGTATATTTACAGTTTTTTTTTCTTTTAATTCGTATCTAGTTGCATAGCACTGCAGGCGAAAATTATACCTGATGCTATTTCAAATTTCTTAGTTTTCTAATGCTTTATTTGTGACCCTACATATGATATATCTTGGAGAGTGTTTCATGAGTACCCGAGGAGAAAGTGTTTTCTGTTGTTTTGCAATAGAATGTTGTATACATATGAATGAATTCCCTCTTGTTCAATGCGTCATTGAAAACTTATGTTTCCTGATTTAGTTTTATTTTGGATGATCTATCCATTGGTGATTGTGGGGTGGTAATGTCCCCTACTCGTATGGTTTTACTGTCAAGTTCCGCTTAATAGCTGTTAGGATATACCTCATGTATTGAAGTGCTCCTCGGGTGGGTTCATAAGTATTTGAATTTCTTATATCCTCTCCTTAATTTGATTCCTTGATCAGTGTGTAGTGTCCTTGTTTGTTTCTTGAAATAGTCTTTACCTTAAAGTCTATTTCTTCTGATATGAGAATTGTAACTCCAGGTTTCCTTTGATTTCCATTTGCATGGAATGTCTCTTGCCATTTCCTCACTTTCAGTCTGTATGTCTCCCTAGGTCTAAAGTGGATCTCTTCCAGGCAGCATATATAATGTGGTTGTTGTTGTATCCCTTCAGCCAGTTTATCTTTTGTGGTTGGAGCAATGAATCCATTTACATGTAAGGTAATTATCAGTATGGATGTTCCTCTTACCGTTTTGTTAATTGTTTCTGGTTGGTTCTAGGAGGTCTTTTTTTTCTTTGTGATTCCTGCCTAGATAAGTTCCTTTATCCTTTGTTATAAAGGGTGTTGTTGGTGCTGAATTCTTTTTCTGTGTGTTTTTCTGTAAAGTTTTTAGTTTCTCTGTCCAGTCTCAATGAGATTCTTGCTGAGAACAGTAACATTGGTTGTAGGTTTTTTGCCTTTCATTACGTTAAATACGTATACTGCCACTCCCTTCTCTCTTGCAGAATTTCTGCTGAAAGGTCAGCTGTTAACTTACGTGGATTCCCTTGTATGGTATATGCTACTTTTCCCATGCTGCTTTTTACATGCTTTCTATGTATTTAGTTTCTAATAGTTTGATGAATACGTGTCTTGGCGTGTTTCTCCTTGGATTTATCCTGTATGGGACTCTCTGTGCTTCCTGGACTTGATTAACTATTTCCTTTCCCATACTAGGGAAGTTTTCAACTATAATCTCTTCAAATATATTCTCACGCCTTTTCTATTTCTCTTCTTCTTCTGAGACCCATATAATTCGAATGTTGGTGCATTTAATGTTGTCCCAAGGGTCGCTGTGACTGTCCTCCGTTCCTTTTCTCTTTGTTCTTTATTTTGATCCACAGTATTTATTTGAACTAT
>NW_028124116.1:0-29000 GCF_965194825.1 Balaenoptera physalus | reverse complement strand
TCCTGCAATTCTGCCTTGCTTTCAAATCCTCTTCGTTGCCTTCCCCCAATATATTTGTGGACGAGAGTGATCATTTATAAGTCTGCAGGTTTGTGAATTGCAGTGCCCCTGAGCTCCATTTTTCAACTCGCTTTCTTGGGAGCTGGCCGCAAAAGCGCAGGATTGCTTCAGGCCCTATTTTGGTCCCGGGCGGCAGGCTGAGCCTGTGGTTAATTCTTCTTCCTGATGGGAAAATAGAGTGACCTGTGCCTGTCCCAACACCTAGAGCTAGTCTCTCATTGGTTCCCCCTCTTCCCGTTCATCCTCAGGACAAATTGCAACGTGTACGGAACAGGAGGTTAAAGGTGCTGCTTTTCCAAGGAGGGAGATTGCTAGTAAAGCAGCTGGAATGGCGAACCCGAGCACAAGGAGTTGAGAAATGAGGTGCGTTTTAGAAACCTTTCTCGATCACACGGTGTACCATCTTCTGGGTTTCTCATGCATGTTTCCGATGTAGGAAGATGCCCTTGAACCTGGAGATTTGGGACCCATGGGATGGGTACCACGCAGTATTACTTTAAAGGGTCTGCGTTTCCTCACCCAACCTCACCAAACCTCTCAGCCCCAAGCGTGTCCACCCTTATATCTCAATCAGCTGTGGGTCTAGATATGGTCAATCCAGGTGGCATCACAGCCCCTGAACGAATTTTGTAAGAATTTCTCTCTCTTTCACGGTCTTTGTTTCACAGGGTTTTAAAAGTAATTAATTTTTATAATGGGGTTTAGCTGCTTTTCACTGCTGTGTTTATGCCGCTTTACACCCACTTGACTCACTTACAGAGAGATATCAATACATAGGTTTTAAGATTCTTACTAGTCAGATATATTCTTGGGCGGTGAATAGGGGGTGTTGAGTCCAGTTCACTGAGCAAGGAGTAGGTCTTGTCTATTACATATTGGGTTTATGGAACGGTATCTGAGCTAATTTGAAACCCTTGTTTTATGCATCACCCCACCTCACCTTTCCCGTTAAGCAGCCATAGTCTGTTTTCTAAACGTGTGACTCTGTTCTGTTTTGTAATTCAGATCAAGGGTAGCGGTTTTTACATTCCCTCTATAAGTGATATCTTATGATAAGTGTCTTTTTCTGTGTGACTTATTTCACTTAGAATCGTCGTACCTAAATCCACTCATCATGCTGCTACTAGGCTTATGACGTTGATTTCATGGCTGAGTGATAGTCCATTGTACTTAAGGACCACAACTTCTTTATCCATTTTTCTCTTTCCTTAGATATTTAAGGTGTAACGAAGTGGAGGTTCTTGTCAACAGAGCAGCCCTAAACGTTGGGGTGCCTGTGTCTTGCTGATTTTTAGTTTTCCCTATTTATACGCCCATGAGTGGAAGTGCCCTAGGCTCTCTAAGCTGAGTTTTTTAGATGTTTCAGGACACACCGTACACTTCTCCAGAGTGACTGTTGGCAATTTACATCCCGCCCATCAGCGTAGCAAGGCTCCCGTTTCTCCATGGCCTGTCCTGCATTTCTGGTTTTGACACTTTATTCAGCATGGCCCTTTTGACCGATGGGAAGCGAGAGTTCTTTGTAGCGCTGATTTGCCTTTCCAGGTTGCTTGGTTGGCCAAAAAGGGCGTAGGCGTTTTTTCCTGAATATATTCAGGAAAAAACGCCTACGCCCTTTTTGGCCAAGGACATCATTGTCGAGGTTTTGCCGCTTTTCCTGTGCTTTAAATGTTATTCGAATCTCCCTCCTGAAATCTGTTTCTTGCAATTCTGCCTTGCTTTCAAATTCTCTTTGTTGCCTTCCCTCAATATATTTGTGGACGAGAGTGATCATTTATAAGTCTGCAGGTTTGTGAATTGCAGTGCTCCTGAGTTCCATTTTTCAACTCGCTTTCTTGGGAGATGGCCGCAAAAGCGCAGGATTGCTTCAGGCCCTATTCTGGTCCCGGGCGGCAGTCTGAGCCTGTGCGTAATACTTCTTCCTGATGGGAAAATAGAGTGATCTGTGCCTGTCCCAACACCTAGAGCTAGTCTCTCATTGGTTCCCCCTCTTCCCGTTCATCCTCAGGACAAATTGCAACCTGTACGGAACAGGAGGTTAAAGGTGCTGATTCTCCAAGGAGGGAGATTGTTGTAAAGCAGCTGGAATGGCGAACCCGAGCACAAGGACATGAGAAATGAGGTGCGTTTTAGAAACCTTTCCCGATCACACGGTGTACCATCTTCTGGGTTTCTCATGCATGTTTTCGATGTAGGAAGATGCCCTTGAAGCTGGAGATTTGGGACCCATGGGATGGGTACCACGCACTATTACTTTAAAGGGTCTGCGTTTGCACACCAAACCTCACCAAACCTCTCAGCCCCAAGAGTGTCCACCCTTATGTCTCAATCAGCTGTGGGTCTAGATATGGTCATTCCAGGTGGCATCACAGCCCCTGATCGAATTTTGTAAGAATTTCTCTCTCTTTCACTGTCTTTGTTTCACAGGTTTTTAAAAGTAATTGATTTTTATAATGGGGTTTAGCTGCTTTTCACTGCTGTGTTTATGTCACTTTACACCCACTTGACTCACTTACGGAGAGATATCAATACATAGGTTTTAAGATTCTTACTAGTCAGATATATTCTTGGGCCATGAATAGGGGGTGTTGAGTCCAATTCACTGAGCAAGGAGTAGGTCTTGTCTATTACATATTGGGTTTATGGAACGGTATCTGAGCTAATTTGAAACCCTTGTTTTATGCATCACCCCACCTCACCTTTCCCGTCAAGCAGCCATAGTGTGTTTTCTAAACGTGTGACTCTGTTCTGTTTTGTAATTCAGTTCAAGGGTAGCGGTTTTTACATTCCCTCTATAAGTGATATCTTATGATAAGTGTCTTTTTCTGTGTGACTTATTTCACTTAGAATCGTCGTACCTAAATCCACTCATCATGCTGCTACTAGCCTTATGATGTTGATTTCATTGCTGAGTGATATTCCATTGTACTGAAGGACCACAACTTCTTTATCCATTTTTCTCTTTCCTGAGATATTTAAGGTGTAACGAAGTGGAGGTTCTTGTCAACAGAGCAGCCCTAAACGTTGGGGTGCCTGTGTCTTGCTGATTTTTAGTTTTCCCTATTTATACGCCCATGAGTGGAAGTGCCCTATGCTCTCTAAGCTGAGTTTTTTAGATGTTTCAGGACACACCGTACACTTCTCCAGAGTGGCTGTTGGCAATTTACATCCCGCCCATCAGCGTAGCAAGACTCCCGTTTCTCGACGGCCTGTCCTGCATTTCTGGTTTTGACAGTTTATTCAGCATGGCCCTTTTGAACGATGGGAAGCGAGACTTCTTTGTAGCGCTGATTTCCCTTTCCAGGTTGCTTGGTTGGCCAAAAAGGGCATATGCGTTTTTTCCTGAATATATTCAGGAAAAAACGCATACGCCCTTTTTGGCCAAGGGCATCATTGTCGAGGTTTTGCCGCTTTTCCTGTGCTTTACAGGCGATTCGAATCTACCTCCTGAAATCTGTTTCCTGCAATTCTGCCTTGCTTTCAAATTCTCTTTGTTCCCTTCCCTCAATATATTTGTGGACGAGAGTGATCATTTATAAATCTGCAGGTTTGTGAATTGCAGTGCTCCTGAGCTCCATTTTTCAACTCGCTTTCTTGGGAGATGGCTGCAAAAGAGCAGGATTGCTTCAGCCCCTATTCTGGTCCCGGACGGCAGGCTGAGCCTGTGCTTAATTCTTCTTCCTGATGGGAAAATAGAGTTACCTGTGCCTGTCCCAACACCTAGAGCAAGTCTCTCATTTGTTCCCCCTCTTCCCGTTCATCCTCAGGACAAATTGCAACCTGTACGGAGAAGGAGGTTAAAGGTGCTGCTTTTCCAAGGAGGGAGATTGCTAGTAAAGCGGCTGGAATGGCGAACCCGAGCACAAGGAGATGAGAAATGAGGTGCGTTTTAGAAACCTTTCCCGATCACTCGGTGTACCATCTTCTGGGTTTCTCATGCATGTTTTCGATGTAGGAAGATGCCCTTGAACTTGGAGATTTGGGACCCATGGGATGGGTACCACGCACTATTACTCTAAAGGGTCTGCGTTTCCTCACCCAAGCTCACCAAACCTCTCAGCCCCAAGAGAGTCCACCCTTATGTCTCAATCAGCTGTGGGTCTAGATATGGTCAATCCAGGTGGCATCACAGCCCCTTAACGAATTTTGTAAGATTTTCTCTCTTTTTCACAGTCTTTGTTTCACGGATTTTTAAAAGTAATTGATTTTTAAAATGGGGTTTAGCTGCTTTTCACTGCTGTGCTTATGCCGCTTTACACCCACTTGACTCACTTACAGAGAGATATCAATACATAGGTTTTAAGATTCTTACTAGTCAGATATATTCTTGGGCGGTGAATAGGGGGTGTTGAGTCCAGTTCACTGAGCAATGAGTAGGTCTTGTCTATTACATATTGGGTTTATGGAACTGTATCTGAGCTAATTTGAAACCCTTGTTTTATGCATCACCCCACCTCACCTTTCCCGTTAAGCAGCCATAGTGTGTTTTCTAAACGTGTGACTCTGTTCTGTTTTGTAATTCAGATCAAGGGTAGCGGTTTTTACATTCCCTCTATAAGTGATATCTTATGATAAGTGTCTTTTTCTGTGTGACTTATTTCACTTAGAATCGTCGTACCTAAATCCACTCATCATGCTGCTACTAGGCTTATGACGTTGATTTCATGGCTGAGTGATAGTCCATTGTACTTAAGGACCACAACTTCTTTATCCATTTTTCTCTTTCCTTAGATATTTAAGGTGTAACGAAGTGGAGGTTCTTGTCAACAGAGCAGCCCTAAACGTTGGGGTGCCTGTGTCTTGCTGATTTTTAGTTTTCCCTATTTATACGCCCATGAGTGGAAGTGCCTTAGGCTCTCTAAGCTGAGTTTTTTAGATGTTTCAGGACACACCGTACACTTCTCCAGAGTGACTGTTGGCAATTTACATCCCGCCCATCAGCGTAGCAAGGCTCCCGTTTCTCCATGGCCTGTCCTGCATTTCTGGTTTTGACACTTTATTCAGCATGGCCCTTTTGACCGATGGGAAGCGAGAGTTCTTTTAGTGCTAATTTGCCTTTCCAGGTTGCTTGGTTGGCCAAAAAGGGCGTATGCGTTTTTTCCTGAATATATTCTGGAAAAAACGCATTCGCCCTTTTGGGCCAAGGACATCATTGTCGAGGTTTTGCCGCTTTTCCTGTGCTTTAAAGGCGATTCGAATCTCCCTCCTGAAATCTGTTTCCTGCAATTCTGCCTTGCTTTCAAATCCTCTTCGTTGCCTTCCCTCAATATATTTGTGGACGAGAGTGATCATTTACGAGTCTGCAGGTTTGTAAATTGCAGTGCCCCTGAGCTCCATTTTTCAACTCGCTTTCTTGGGAGATGGCTACAAAAGAGCAGGATTGCTTCAGCCCCTATTCTGGTCCCGGACGGCAGGCTGAGCCTATGCTTAATTCTTCTTCCTGATGGGAAAATAGAGTTACCTGTGCCTGTCCCAACACCTAGAGCTAGTCTCTCATTGGTTCCACCTCTTCCCGTTCATCCTCAGGACAAATTGCAACCTGTACGGAGCAGGAGGTTAAAGGTGCTGATTCTCCAAGGAGGGAGATTGCTAGTAAAGCGGCTGGAATGGCGAACCCGAGCACAAGGACATGAGAAATGAGGTGCGTTTTAGAAACCTTTCCCGATTACACGGTGTACCATCTTCTGTGTTTCTCATGCATGTTTTCGATGTAGGAAGATATCCTTGAAACTGGAGATTTGGGACCCATGGGATGGGTACCACGCACTATTACTTTAAAGGGTCTGCGTTTGCTCATCCAACCTCACCAAACCTCTCAGCCCCAAGAGTGTCCCCCCTTATGTCTCAATCAGCTGTGGGTCTAGATATGGTCAATCCAGGTGGCATCACAGCCCCTGAACGAATTTTGTAAGAATTTCTCTCTCGTTCACTGTCTTTGTTTCACGGGTTTCTAAAAGTAATTGATTTTTAAAATGGGGTTTAGCTGCTTTTCACTGCTGTGTTTATGCCGCTTTACACCCACTTGACTCACTTACAGAGAGATATCAATACATAGGTTTTAAGATTCTTACTAGTCAGATATATTCTTGGGCGGTGAATAGGGGGTGTTGAGTCCAGTTCACTGAGCAAGGAGTAGGTCTTGTCTATTACATATTGGGTTTATGGAACGGTATCTGAGCTAATTTGAAACCCTTGTTTTATGCATCACCCCACCTCACCTTTCCCGTTAAGCAGCCATAGTCTGTTTTCTAAACGTGTGACTCTGTTCTGTTTTGTAATTCAGATCAAGGGTAGCGGTTTTTACATTCCCTCTATAAGTGATATCTTATGATAAGTGTCTTTTTCTGTGTGACTTATTTCACTTAGAATCGTCCTACCTAAATCCACTCATCATGCTGCTACTAGCCTTATGACGTTGATCATGGCTGAGTGATATTCCATTGTACATAAGGACCACGACTTCTTTATCCATTTTTCTCTTTCCTGGGATATTTAAGGTGTAAAGAAGTGGAGGTTCTTGTCAACAGAGCAGCCCTAAACTTTGGGGTGCCTGTGTCTTGCTTATTTTTAGTTTTCCCAATTTATACGCCCATGAGTGGAAGTGCCCTATGCTCTCTAAGCTGAGTTTTTTAGATGTTTCAGGACACACCGTACACTTCTCCAGAGTGGCTGTTGGCAATTTACATCCCGCCCATCAGCGTAGCAATGCTCCCATTTCTCCATGGCCTGTCCTGCATTTCTGGTTTTGACACTTTATTCAGCATGGCCCTTTTGACCGATGGGAAGCGAGACTTCTTTGTAGCGCTGATTTCCCTTTCCAGGTTGCTTGGTTGGCCAAAAAGGGCGTATGCGTTTTTTCCTGAATATATTCAGGAAAAAACGCATACGCCCTTTTTGGCCAAGGGCATCATTGTCGATGTTTTGCCGCTTTTCCTGTGCTTTACAGGCGATTCGAATCTACCTCCTGAAATCTGTTTCCTGCACTTCTGCCTCGCTTTCAAATCCTCTTCGTTGCCTTCCCTCAATATATTTGTGGACGAGAGTGATCATTTATAAGTCTGCAGGTTTGTAAATTGCCGTGCCCCTGAGCTCCATTTTTCAACTCGCTTTCTTGGGAGCTGGCCGCAAAAGCGTAGGATTGCTTCAGGCCCTATTCTGGTCCCGGTCGGCAGGCTGAGCCTGTGGTTAATTCTTCTTCCTGATGGGAAAATGGAGTGACCTGTGCCTGTCCCAACACCTAGAGCTAGTCTCTCATTGGTTCCCCCTCTTCCCGTTCATCCGCAGGACAAATTGCAACCTGTACGGAACAGGAGGTTAAAGGTGCTGATTCTCCAAGGAGGGAGATTGCTAGTAAAGCGGCTGGAATGGCGAACCCGAGCACAAGGAGTTAAGAAATGAGGTGCGTTTTAGAAACCTTTCCCGATCACACGGTGTACCATCTTCTGGGTTTCTCATGCATGATTTCGATGTAGGAAGATGCCCTTGAACCTGGAGATTTGGGACCCATGGGATGGGTACCACGCAGTATTACTTTAAAGGGTCTGCGTTTCCTCACCCAACCTCACCAAACCTCTCAGCCCCAAGAGTGTCCACCCTTATATCTCAATCAGCTGTGGGTCTAGATACGGTCAATCCAGGTGGCATCACAGCCCCTGAACGAATTTTGTAAGAATTTCTCTCTCTTTCTCTGTCATTGTTTCACGGGTTTTTAAAAGTAATTGATTTTTTTTTTAAATAGTTTCTTGTTTTATTTATTTATTTATTTATTTATTTTTAGCTGTGTTGGGTCTTCGTTTCTGCGCGAGGGCCCTCTCCAGTTGCGGCAAGCGGGGGCCACTCTTCATCGCGGCGCGCGGTCCTCTCACCGTCACGGCCTCTCTTGTTGCGGAGCACAGGCTCCAGACGCGCAGGCTCAGCAATTGTGGCTCACGGGCCCAGCCGCTCCGCGGCATGTGGGATCCTCCCAGACCAGGGCCCGAACCCGTGTCCCCCGCATCGGCAGGCAGACTCCCAACCACTGCGCCACCATGGAAGCCCCCCAAAAGTAATTGATTTTTAAAATGGGGTCTAGCTCCTTTTCACTGCTGTGTTTATGCCGCTTTACACCCACTTGACTCACTTACAGAGAGATATCAATACATATCTTTTAAGATTCTTACTAGTCAGATATATTCTTGGGCGGTGACTAGGGGGTGTTGAGTCCAGTTCACTGAGCAAGGAGTAGGTATTGTCTATTACATATTGGGTTTATGGAACGGTATCTGAGCTAATTTGAAACCCTTGTTTTATGCATCACCCCACCTCACCTTTCCCGTTAAGCAGCCATAGTCTGTTTTATAAACGTGTGACTCTGTTCTGTTTTGTAATTCAGATCAAGGGTAGCGGTTTTTACATTCCCTCTATAAGTGATATCTTATGATAAGTGTCTTTTTCTGTGTGACTTATTTCACTTAGAATCGTGCTACCTAAATCCACTCATCATGCTGCTACTAGCCTTATGACGTTGATCATGGCTGAGTGATATTCCATTGTACATAAGGACCATGACTTCTTTATCCATTTTTCTCTTTCCTGGGATATTTAAGGTGTAAAGAAATGGAGGTTCTTGTCAACAGAGCAGCCCTAAACTTTGGGGTGCCTGTGTCTTGCTGATTTTTAGTTTTCCCAATTTATACACCCATGAGTGGAAGTGCCCTATGCTCTCTAAGCTGAGTTTTTTAGATGTTTCAGGACACACCGTACACTTCTCCAGAGTGGCTGTTGGCAATTTACATCCCGCCCATCAGCGTAACAAGGTTCCCGTTTCTCCATGGCCTTTCCTGCATTTCTGGTTTTTACCCTTTATTCAGCATGGCCCTTTTGACCGATGGGAAGCGAGACTTCTTTGTAGCGCTGATTTCCCTTTCCAGGTTGCTTGGTTGGCCAAAAAGGGCGTAGGCGTTTTTTCCTGAATATATTCATGAAAAAACGCCTACGCCCTTTTTGGCCAAGGACATCATTGTCGAGGTTTTGCCGCTTTTCCTGTGCTTTAAATGTGATTCGAATCTCCCTCCTGAAATCTGTTTCCTGCAATTCTGCCTTGCTTTCAAATTCTCTTTGTTGCCTTCCCTCAATATATTTGTGGACGAGAGTGATCATTTATAAGTCTGCAGGTTTGTGAATTGCAGTGCTCCTGAGTTCCATTTTTCAACTCGCTTTCTTGGGAGATGGCCGCAAAAGCGCAGGATTGCTTCAGGCCCTATTCTGGTCCCGGGCGGCAGGCTGAGCCTGTGCTTAATTCTTCTTCCTGAGGGGAAAATAGAGTTACCTGTGCCTGTCCCAACACCTAGAGCTAGTCTCTCATTGGTTCCCCCTCTTCCCGTTCATCCTCAGGACAAATTGCAACCTGTACGGAACAGGAGGTTAAAGGTGCTGATTCTCCAAGGAGGGAGATTGCTAGTAAAGCAGCTGGAATGGCGAACCCGAGCACAAGGACATGAGAAATGAGGTGCGTTTTAGAAACCTTTCCGGATCACACGGTGTACCATCTTCTGGGTTTCTCATGCATGTTTTCGATGTAGGAAGATGCCCTTGAACCTGGAGATTTGGGACCCATGGGATAGGTACCACGCAATATTACTTTAAAGGGTCTGCGTTTGCACACCAAACCTCACCAAACCTCTCAGCCCCAAGAGTGTCCACCCTTATGTCTCAATCAGCTGTGGGTCTAGATATGGTCAATCCAGGTGGCATCACAGCCCCTGATTGAATTTTGTAAGAATTTCTCTCTCTTTCACTGTCTTTGTTTCACAGGTTTTTAAAAGTAATTGATTTTTATAATGGGGTTTAGCTGCTTTTCACTGCTGTGTTTATGTCACTTTACACCCACTTGCCTCACTTACGGAGAGATATCAATACATAGGTTTTAAGATTCTTACTAGTCAGATATATTCTTGGGCCATGAATAGGGGGTGTTGAGTCCAATTCACTGAGCAAGGAGTAGGTCTTGTCTATTACATATTGGGTTTATGGAACGGTATCTGAGGTAATTTGATACCCTTGTTTTATGCATCACCCCACCTCACATTTCCCGTTAAGCAGCCATAGTGTGTTTCTGAAAGTGTGACTCTGTTCTGTTTTGTAATTCAGTTCAAGGGTAGCGGTTTTTACATTCCCTCTAAAAGTGATATCTTATGATAAGTGTCTTTTTCTGTGTGACTTATTTCACTTAGAATCGTCGTACCTAAATCCACTCATCATGCTGCTACTAGCCTTATGACGTTGATTTATTGGCTGAGTGATATTCCATTGTACTTAAGGACCACAACTTCTTTATCCATTTTTCTCTTTCCTGAGATATTTAAGGTGTAACGAAGTGCAGGTTCTTCTCAACAGAGCAGCCCTAAACGTTGGGGTGCCTGTGTCTTGCTGATTTTTAGTTTTCCCAATTTATACACCCATGAGTGGAAGTGCCCTATGCTCTCTAAGCTGAGTTTTTTAGATGTTTCAGGACACACCGTACACTTCTCCAGAGTGGCTGTTGGCAATATACATCCCGGCCATCAGCGTAGCAATGCTCCCGTTTCTCCATGGCCTGTCCTGCATTTCTGGTTTTGAAACTTTATTCAGCATGGCCCATTTGACCGATGGGAAGCGAGAGTTTTTGTAGCGCTGATTTTCCTTTCCAGGTTGCTTGGTTGGCCAAAAAGGGCGTATGCATTTTTTCCTGAATATATTCAGGAAAAAACGCATACGCCCTTTTTGGCCAAGGGCATCATTGTCGATGTTTTTCCGTTTTTCCTCTGCTTTAAAGGCGATTCGAATCTCCCTCCTGAAATCTGTTTCCTGCAATTCTGCCTTGCTTTCAAATCCTCTTCGTTGCCTTCCCTCAATATATTTGAGGACGAGAGTGATCATTTATAAGTCTGCAGGTATGTGAATTGCAGTGCCCCTGAGCTCCATTTTTCAACTCGCTTTCTTGGGAGCTGGCCGCAAAAGCGCAGTATTGCTTCAGGCCCTATTCTGGTCCCCGGCGGCAGGCTGAGCCTGTGCTTAATTCTTTTTCCTGATGGGAAAATAGAGTTACCTGTGCCTGTCCCAACACCTAGAGCTAGTCTCTCATTGGTTCCCCCTCTTCCCGTTCATCCTCAGGACAAATTGCAACCTGTACGGAACAGGAGGTTAAAGGTGCTGAATCTCCAAGGAGGGAGATTGCTAGTAAAGCGGCTGGAATGGCGAACCCGAGCACAAGGACATGAGAAATGAGGTGCGTTTTAGAAACCTTTCCCGATCACACGGTGTACCAACTTCTGGGTTTCTCATGCATGTTTCCGATGTAGGAAGATGCCCTTGAACCTGGAGATTTGGGACCCATGGGATGGGTACCACGCAGTATTACTTTAAAGGGTCTGCGTTTGCTCACCCAACCTCACCAAACCTCTCAGCCCCAAGAGTTTCCACCCTTATGTCTCAATCAGCTGTGGGTCTAGATATGGTCAATCCAGGTAGCATCACAGCCCCAGAACGAATTTTGTAAGAATTTCTCTCTTTCACTGTCTTTGTTTCACAGGTTTTTAAAAGTAATTGATTTTTATAATGGGGTTTAGCTGCTCTTCACTGCGGTGTTTATGCCACTTTACACCCACTTGACTCACTTACAGAGAGATATCAATACATAGGTTTTAAGATTCTTACTAGTCAGATATATTCTTGGGCCGTGAATAGGGGGTGTAGAGTCCAATTCATGAGCAAGGAATAGGTCTTGTGTATTACATATTGGGTTTATGGAACGGTATCTGAGCTAATTTGAAACCCTTGTTTTATGCATCACCCCATCTCACCTTTCCCGTTAAGCAGCCATAGTGTGTTTTCTAAACGTGTGACTCTGTTCTGTATTGTAATTCAGTTCAAGGGTAGCGGTTTTTATATTCCCTCTATAAGTGATATCTTATGATAAGTGTCTTTTTCTGTGTGACTTATTTCACTTAGAATCGTCGTACCTAAATCCACTCATCATGCTGCTACTAGCCTTATGACGTTGATTTCATGGCTGAGTGATAGTCCATTGTACTTAAGGACCACAACCTCTTTATCCATTTTTCTCATTCCTGAGATATTTAAGGTGTAACGAAGTGGAGGTTCTTGTCAACAGAGCAGCCCTAAACGTTGGGGTGCCTGTGTCTTGCTGATTTTTAGTTTTCCCTATTTATACGCCCATGAGTGGAAGTGCCCTATGCTCTCTAAGCTGAGTTTTTTAGATGTTTCAGGACACACCGTACACTTCTCCAGAGTTTCTGTTGGCAATTTCCATCCCGTCCATCAGCGTACCAAGGCTCCCGTTTCTCCATGGCCTGTCCTGCATTTCTGGTTTTGACACTTTATTCAGCATGGCCCTTTTGACCGATGGGAAGCGAGACTTCTTTGTAGCGCTGATTTGCCTTTCCAGGTTGCTTGGTTGGCCAAAAAGGGCGTATGCGTTTTTTCCTGAATATATTCAGGAAAAAACGCATACGCCCTTTTTGGCCAAGGGCATCATTGTGGAGATTTTGCCGCTTTTCCTGTGCTTTAAAGGCGATTCGTATCTCCCTCCTGAAATCTGTTTCCTGCAATTCTGCCTTGCTTTCAAATCCTCTTCGTTGCCTTCCCTCAATATATTTGTGGACGAGAGTGATCATTTATAAGTCTGCAGGTTTGTGAATTGCAGTGCCCCTGAGCTCCATTTTTCAACTCGCTTTCTTGGGAGCTGGCCGCAAAAGCGCAGGATTGCTTCAGGCCCTATTCTGATCCCGGGCGGCAGGCTGAGCCTGTGCTTTATGCTTCTTCCTGATGGGAAAATAGAGTGACCTGTGCCTGTCCCAACACCTAGAGCTAGTCTCTCATTGGTTCCCCCTTTCCCGTTCATCCTCAGGACAAATTGCAACCTGTACGGAACAGGAGGTTAAAGGTGCTGATTCTCCAAGGAGGGAGATTGCTAGTAAAGCGGCTGGAATGGCGAACCCGAGCACAAGGACATGAGAAATGAGGTGCGTTTTAGAAACCTTTCCCGATCACACGGTGTACCATCTTCTGGTTTTCTCATGCATGTTTTCGATGTAGGAAGATGCCCTTGAACCTGGAGATTTGGGACCCATGGGATGGGTACCACGCACTATTACTTAAAAGGGTCTGCGTTTGCTCACCCAACCTCACCAAACCTCTCAGCCCCAAGAGTGTCCACCCTTATGTCTCAATCAGCTGTGGGTCTAGATATGGTCAATCCAGGTGGCATCACAGCCCCTGAACGAATTTTGTAAGAATTTCTCTCTCTTTCACTGTCTTTGTTTCACAGGTTTTTAAAAGTAATTGATTTTTATAATGGGGTTTAGCTGCTTTTCACTGCTGTGTTTATGTCACTTTACACCCACTTGACTCACTTACAGAGAGATATCAATACTTAGGTTTTAAGATTCTTACTCGTCAGATATATTCTTGGCCCGTGAATAGGGGGTGTTGAGTCCAATTCACTGAGCAAGGTGTAGCTCTTGTCTATTACATATTGGGTTTATGGAACGGTATCTGAGCTAATTTGAAACCCTTGTTTTATGCATCACCCCACCTCACCTTTCCCGTTAAGCAGCCATAGTGTGTTTTCTAAACGTGTGACTCTGTTCTGTTTTGTAATTCAGTTCAAGGGTAGCGGTTTTTACATTCCCTCTATAAGTGATATCTTATGATAAGTGTCTTTTTCTGTGTGACTTATTTCACTTAGAATTGTCGTACCTAAATCCACTCATCATGCTGCTACTAGCCTTATGACGTTGATTTCTTGGCTGAGTGATATTCCATTGTACTTAAGGACCACAACTTCTTTATCCCTTTTTCTCTTCCCTGAGATATTTAAGGTATAACGAAGTGGAGGTTCTTGTCAACAGAGCAGCCCTAAACGTTGGGGTGCCTGTGTCTTGCTGATTTTTAGTTTTCCCTATTTATACGCCCATGAATGGAAGTGCCCTATGCTCTCTAAGCTGAGTTTTTTAGATGTTTCAGGACACACCGTACACTTCTCCAGAGTGGCTGTTGGCAATTTACATCCCGCCCATCAGCGTAGCAAGACTCCCGTTTCTCGACGGCCTGTCCTGCATTTCTGGTTTTGACAGTTTATTCAGCATGGCCCTTTTGAACGATGGGAAGCGAGACTTCTTTGTAGCGCTGATTTCCCTTTCCAGGTTGCTTGGTTGGCCAAAAAGGGCGTATGCGTTTTTTCCTGAATATATTCAGGAAAAAACGCATACGCCCTTTTTGGCCAAGGGCATCATTGTCGAGGTTTTGCCGCTTTTCCTGTGCTTTAAAGGCGATTCGAATCTCCCTCCTGAAATCTGTTTACTGCAATTCTGCCTTGCTTTCAAATCCTCTTCGTTGCCTTCCCTCAATATATTTGTGGACGAGAGTGATCATTTATAAGTCTGCAGGTTTGTGAATTGCAGTGCCCCTGAGCTCCATTTTTCAACTCGCTTTCTTGGGAGCTGGCCGCAAAAGCGCAGGATTGCTTCAGGCCCTATTCTGGTCCCGGGCAGAAGGCTGAGCCTGTGCTTAATGCTTCTTCCTGATGGGAAAATAGAGTTACCTGTGCCTGTCCCAACACCTAGAGCTAGTCTCTCATTGGTTCCCCCTCTTCCCGTTCATCCTCAGGACAAATTGCAACGTGTACGGAACAGGAGGTTAAAGGTGCTGCTTCTCCAAGGAGGGAGATTGCTAGTAAAGCGGCTGGAATGGCGAACCCGAGCACAAGGAGATGAGAAACGAGGTGCGTTTTAGAAACCTTTCCCGATCACACGGTGTACCATCTTCTGGGTTTCATATGCATGTTTTCGATGTAGGAAGATGCCCTTGAACCTGGAGATTTGGGACCCATAGGATGGGTACCACGTAGTATTACTTTAAATGATCTGCGTTTCCTCACCCAACCTCACCAAACCTCTCAGCCCCAAGAGTGTCCACCCTTATATCTCAATCAGCTGTGGGTCTAGATATCGTCAATCCAGGTGGCATCACAGCCCCTGAACGAATTTTGTAAGAATTACTCTCTCTTTCACTGTCTTTGTTTCACGGGTTTTTAAAAGTAATTGATTTTTAAAATGGGGTCTAGCTCCTTTTCACTGCTGTGTTTATGCCGCTTTACACCCACTTGACTCACTTACAGAGAGATATCAATACAAAGGTTTTAAGATTCTTACTAGTCAGATATATTCTTGGGCGGTGAATAAGGGGTGTTGAGTCCAGTTCACTGAGCAAGGAGTAGGTCTTGTCTATTACATATTGGGTTTATGGAACGGTATCTGAGCTAATTTGAAACCCTTGTTTTATGCATCACCCCACCTCACCTTTCCCGTTAAGCAGCCATAGTGTGTTTTCTAAACGTGTGACTCTGTTCTGTTTTGTAATTCAGATCAAGGGTAGCGGTTTTTACATTCCCTCGATAAGTGATATCTTATGATAAGTGTCTTTTTCTGTGTGACTTATTTCACTTAGAATCGTCCTACCTAAATCCACTCATCATTCTGCTACTAGCCTTATGACGTTGATCATGGCTGAGTGATATTCCATTGTACATAAGGACCACGACTTCTTTATCCATTTTTCTCTTTCCTGGGATATTTAAGGTGTAAAGAAGTGGAGGTTCTTGTCAACAGAGCAGCCCTAAACTTTGGGTTGCCTGTGTCTTGCTGATTTTTAGTTTTCCCAATTTATACGCCCATGAGTGGAAGTGCCCTATGCTCTCTAAGCTGAGTTTTTTAGATGTTTCAGGACACACCGTACACTTCTCCAGAGTGGCTGTTGGCAATTTACATCCAGCCCATCAGCGTAGCAAGGCTCCCGTTTCTCCATGGCCTGTCCTGCTTTTCTGGTATTTACCCTTTATTCAGCATGGCCCTTTTGACCGATGGGAAGCGAGACTTCTTTGTAGCGCTGATTTCCCTTTCCAGGTTGCTTGGTTGGCCAAAAAGGGCGTATGCGTTTTTTCCTGAATATATTCAGGAAAAAACGCATACGCCCTTTTTGGCCAAGGGCATCATTGTCGAGGTTTTGCCGCTTTTCCTGTGCTTTAAAGGCGATTCGAATCTACCTCCTGAAATCTGTTTCCTGCACTTGTGCCTTGCTTTCAAATCCTCTTCGTTGCCTTCCCTCAATATATTTGTGGACGAGAGTGATCATTTATAAGTCTGCAGGTTTGTGAATTGCCGTGCCCCTGAGCTCCATTTTTCAACTCGCTTTCTTGGGAGCTGGCCGCAAAAGCGCAGGATTGCTTCAGGCCCTATTCTGGTCCCGGGCGGCAGGCTGAGCCTGTGGTTAATTCTTCTTCCTGATGGGAAAATGGAGTGACCTGTGCCTGTCCCAACACCTAGAGCTAGTCTCTCATTGGTTCCCCCTCTTCCCGTTCATCCGCAGGACAAATTGCAACCTGTACGGAACAGGAGGTTAAAGGTGCTGATTCTCCAAGGAGGGAGATTGCTAGTAAAGCGGCTGGAATGGCGAACCCGAGCACAAGGAGTTGAGAAATGAGGTGCGTTTTAGAAACCTTTCCCGATCACACGGTGTACCATCTTCTGGGTTTCTCATGCATGATTTCGATGTAGGAAGATGCCCTTGAACCTGGAGATTTGGGACCCATGGGATGGGTACCACGCAGTATTATTTTAAAGGGTCTGCGTTTCCTCACCCAACCTCACCAAACCTCTCAGCCCCAAGCGTGTCCACCCTTATATCTCAATCAGCTGTGGGTCTAGATATGGTCAATCCAGGTGGCATCACAGCCCCTGAACGAATTTTGTACGAATTTCTCTCTCTTTCACTGTCTTTGTTTCACGGGTTTTTAAAAGTAATTGATTTTTAAAATGGGGTTTAGCTGCTTTTCACTGCGGTGTTTATGCCGCTTTACACCCACTTGACTCACTTACAGAGAGATATCAATACATAGGTTTTAAGATTCTTACTAGTCAGATATATTCTTGGGCGGTGAATAGGGGGTGTTGAGTCCAGTTCACTGAGCAAGGAGTAGGTCTTGTCTATTACATATTGGGTTTATGGAACGGTATCTGAGCTAATTTGAAACCCTTGTTTTATGCATCACCCCACCTCACCTTTCCCGTTAAGCAGCCATAGTCTGTTTTCTAAACGTGTGACTCTGTTCTGTTTTGTAATTCAGATCAAGGGTAGCGGTTTTTACATTCCCTCTATAAGTGATATCTTATGATAAGTGTCTTTTTCTGTGTGACTTATTTCACTTAGAATCGTCCTACCTAAATCCACTCATCATGCTGCTACTAGCCTTATGTCGTTGATCATGGCTGAGTGATATTCCATTGTACATAAGGACCATGACTTCTTTATCCATTTGTCTCTTTCCTGGGATATTTAAGGTGTAAAGAAGTGGAGGTTCTTGTCAACAGAGCAGCCCTAAACTTTGGGGTGCCTGTGTCTTGCTGATTTTTAGTTTTCCCAATTTATACACCCATGAGTGGAAGTGCCCTATGCTCTCTAAGCTGAGTTTTTTAGATGTTTCAGGACACACCGTACACTTCTCCAGAGTGGCTGTTGGCAATTTACATCCCGCCCATCAGCGTAACAAGGTTCCCGTTTCTCCATGGCCTTTCCTGCATTTCTGGTTTTTACCCTTTATTCAGCATGGCCCTTTTGACCGATGGGAAGCGAGACTTCTTTGTAGCGCTGATTTCCCTTTCCAGGTTGCTTGGTTGGCCAAAAAGGGCATATGCGTTTTTTCCTGAATATATTCAGGAAAAAACGCATACGCCCTTTTTGGCCAAGGGCATCATTGTCGAGGTTTTGCCGCTTTTCCTGTGCTTTACAGGCGATTCGAATCTACCTCCTGAAATCTGTTTCCTGCAATTCTGCCTTGCTTTCAAATTCTCTTTGTTCCCTTCCCTCAATATATTTGTGGACGAGAGTGATCATTTATAAATCTGCAGGTTTGTGAATTGCAGTGCTCCTGAGCTCCATTTTTCAACTCGCTTTCTTGGGAGATGGCTGCAAAAGAGCAGGATTGCTTCAGCCCCTATTCTGGTCCCGGACGGCAGGCTGAGCCTGTGCTTAATTCTTCTTCCTGATGGGAAAATAGAGTTACCTGTGCCTGTCCCAACACCTAGAGCAAGTCTCTCATTTGTTCCCCCTCTTCCCGTTCATCCTCAGGACAAATTGCAACCTGTACGGAGAAGGAGGTTAAAGGTGCTGCTTTTCCAAGGAGGGAGATTGCTAGTAAAGCGGCTGGAATGGCGAACCCGAGCACAAGGAGATGAGAAATGAGGTGCGTTTTAGAAACCTTTCCCGATCACTCGGTGTACCATCTTCTGGGTTTCTCATGCATGTTTTCGATGTAGGAAGATGCCCTTGAACTTGGAGATTTGGGACCCATGGGATGGGTACCACGCACTATTACTCTAAAGGGTCTGCGTTTCCTCACCCAAGCTCACCAAACCTCTCAGCCCCAAGAGAGTCCACCCTTATGTCTCAATCAGCTGTGGGTCTAGATATGGTCAATCCAGGTGGCATCACAGCCCCTGAACGAATTTTGTAAGATTTTCTCTCTTTTTCACAGTCTTTGTTTCACGGATTTTTAAAAGTAATTGATTTTTAAAATGGGGTTTAGCTGCTTTTCACTGCTGTGCTTATGCCGCTTTACACCCACTTGACTCACTTACAGAGAGATATCAATACATAGGTTTTAAGATTCTTACTAGTCAGATATATTCTTGGTCGGTGAATAGGGGGTGTTGAGTCCAGTTCACTGAGCAATGAGTAGGTCTTGTCTATTACATATTGGGTTTATGGAACTGTATCTGAGCTAATTTGAAACCCTTGTTTTATGCATCACCCCACCTCACCTTTCCCGTTAAGCAGCCATAGTGTGTTTTCTAAACGTGTGACTCTGTTCTGTTTTGTAATTCAGATCAAGGGTAGCGGTTTTTACATTCCCTCTATAAGTGATATCTTATGATAAGTGTCTTTTTCTGTGTGACTTATTTCACTTAGAATCGTCGTACCTAAATCCACTCATCATGCTGCTACTAGGCTTATGACGTTGATTTCATGGCTGAGTGATAGTCCATTGTACTTAAGGACCACAACTTCTTTATCCATTTTTCTCTTTCCTTAGATATTTAAGGTGTAACGAAGTGGAGGTTCTTGTCAACAGAGCAGCCCTAAACGTTGGGGTGCCTGTGTCTTGCTGATTTTTAGTTTTCCCTATTTATACGCCCATGAGTGGAAGTGCCTTAGGCTCTCTAAGCTGAGTTTTTTAGATGTTTCAGGACACACCGTACACTTCTCCAGAGTGACTGTTGGCAATTTACATCCCGCCCATCAGCGTAGCAAGGCTCCCGTTTCTCCATGGCCTGTCCTGCATTTCTGGTTTTGACACTTTATTCAGCATGGCCCTTTTGACCGATGGGAAGCGAGAGTTCTTTTAGTGCTAATTTGCCTTTCCAGGTTGCTTGGTTGGCCAAAAAGGGCGTATGCGTTTTTTCCTGAATATATTCTGGAAAAAACGCATTCGCCCTTTTGGGCCAAGGACATCATTGTCGAGGTTTTGCCGCTTTTCCTGTGCTTTAAAGGCGATTCGAATCTCCCTCCTGAAATCTGTTTCCTGCAATTCTGCCTTGCTTTCAAATCCTCTTCGTTGCCTTCCCTCAATATATTTGTGGACGAGAGTGATCATTTACGAGTCTGCAGGTTTGTAAATTGCAGTGCCCCTGAGCTCCATTTTTCAACTCGCTTTCTTGGGAGATGGCTACAAAAGAGCAGGATTGCTTCAGCCCCTATTCTGGTCCCGGACGGCAGGCTGAGCCTATGCTTAATTCTTCTTCCTGATGGGAAAATAGAGTTACCTGTGCCTGTCCCAACACCTAGAGCTAGTCTCTCATTGGTTCCACCTCTTCCCGTTCATCCTCAGGACAAATTGCAACCTGTACGGAGCAGGAGGTTAAAGGTGCTGATTCTCCAAGGAGGGAGATTGCTAGTAAAGCGGCTGGAATGGCGAACCCGAGCACAAGGACATGAGAAATGAGGTGCGTTTTAGAAACCTTTCCCGATTACACGGTGTACCATCTTCTGTGTTTCTCATGCATGTTTTCGATGTAGGAAGATACCCTTGAACCTGGAGATTTGGGACCCATGGGATGGGTACCACGCACTATTACTTTAAAGGGTCTGCGTTTGCTCATCCAACCTCACCAAACCTCTCAGCCCCAAGAGTGTCCCCCCTTATGTCTCAATCAGCTGTGGGTCTAGATATGGTCAATCCAGGTGGCATCACAGCCCCTGAACGAATTTTGTAAGAATTTCTCTCTCGTTCACTGTCTTTGTTTCACGGGTTTCTAAAAGTAATTGATTTTTAAAATGGGGTTTAGCTGCTTTTCACTGCTGTGTTTATGCCGCTTTACACCCACTTGACTCACTTACAGAGAGATATCAATACATAGGTTTTAAGATTCTTACTAGTCAGATATATTCTTGGGCGGTGAATAGGGGGTGTTGAGTCCAGTTCACTGAGCAAGGAGTAGGTCTTGTCTATTACATATTGGGTTTATGGAACGGTATCTGAGCTAATTTGAAACCCTTGTTTTATGCATCACCCCACCTCACCTTTCCCGTTAAGCAGCCATAGTCTGTTTTCTAAACGTGTGACTCTGTTCTGTTTTGTAATTCAGATCAAGGGTAGCGGTTTTTACATTCCCTCTATAAGTGATATCTTATGATAAGTGTCTTTTTCTGTGTGACTTATTTCACTTAGAATCGTCCTACCTAAATCCACTCATCATGCTGCTACTAGCCTTATGACGTTGATCATGGCTGAGTGATATTCCATTGTACATAAGGACCACGACTTCTTTATCCATTTTTCTCTTTCCTGGGATATTTAAGGTGTAAAGAAGTGGAGGTTCTTGTCAACAGAGCAGCCCTAAACTTTGGGGTGCCTGTGTCTTGCTTATTTTTAGTTTTCCCAATTTATACGCCCATGAGTGGAAGTGCCCTATGCTCTCTAAGCTGAGTTTTTTAGATGTTTCAGGACACACCGTACACTTCTCCAGAGTGGCTGTTGGCAATTTACATCCCGCCCATCAGCGTAGCAATGCTCCCATTTCTCCATGGCCTGTCCTGCATTTCTGGTTTTGACACTTTATTCAGCATGGCCCTTTTGACCGATGGGAAGCGAGACTTCTTTGTAGCGCTGATTTCCCTTTCCAGGTTGCTTGGTTGGCCAAAAAGGGCGTATGCGTTTTTTCCTGAATATATTCAGGAAAAAACGCATACGCCCTTTTTGGCCAAGGGCATCATTGTCGATGTTTTGCCGCTTTTCCTGTGCTTTACAGGCGATTCGAATCTACCTCCTGAAATCTGTTTCCTGCACTTCTGCCTCGCTTTCAAATCCTCTTCGTTGCCTTCCCTCAATATATTTGTGGACGAGAGTGATCATTTATAAGTCTGCAGGTTTGTAAATTGCCGTGCCCCTGAGCTCCATTTTTCAACTCGCTTTCTTGGGAGCTGGCCGCAAAAGCGTAGGATTGCTTCAGGCCCTATTCTGGTCCCGGTCGGCAGGCTGAGCCTGTGGTTAATTCTTCTTCCTGATGGGAAAATGGAGTGACCTGTGCCTGTCCCAACACCTAGAGCTAGTCTCTCATTGGTTCCCCCTCTTCCCGTTCATCCGCAGGACAAATTGCAACCTGTACGGAACAGGAGGTTAAAGGTGCTGATTCTCCAAGGAGGGAGATTGCTAGTAAAGCGGCTGGAATGGCGAACCCGAGCACAAGGAGTTAAGAAATGAGGTGCGTTTTAGAAACCTTTCCCGATCACACGGTGTACCATCTTCTGGGTTTCTCATGCATGATTTCGATGTAGGAAGATGCCCTTGAACCTGGAGATTTGGGACCCATGGGATGGGTACCACGCAGTATTACTTTAAAGGGTCTGCGTTTCCTCACCCAACCTCACCAAACCTCTCAGCCCCAAGAGTGTCCACCCTTATATCTCAATCAGCTGTGGGTCTAGATACGGTCAATCCAGGTGGCATCACAGCCCCTGAACGAATTTTGTAAGAATTTCTCTCTCTTTCTCTGTCATTGTTTCACGGGTTTTTAAAAGTAATTGATTTTTTTTTTAAATAGTTTCTTGTTTTATTTATTTATTTATTTATTTATTTTTAGCTGTGTTGGGTCTTCGTTTCTGCGCGAGGGCCCTCTCCAGTTGCGGCAAGCGGGGGCCACTCTTCATCGCGGCGCGCGGTCCTCTCACCGTCACGGCCTCTCTTGTTGCGGAGCACAGGCTCCAGACGCGCAGGCTCAGCAATTGTGGCTCACGGGCCCAGCCGCTCCGCGGCATGTGGGATCCTCCCAGACCAGGGCCCGAACCCGTGTCCCCCGCATCGGCAGGCAGACTCCCAACCACTGCGCCACCATGGAAGCCCCCCAAAAGTAATTGATTTTTAAAATGGGGTCTAGCTCCTTTTCACTGCTGTGTTTATGCCGCTTTACACCCACTTGACTCACTTACAGAGAGATATCAATACATATCTTTTAAGATTCTTACTAGTCAGATATATTCTTGGGCGGTGACTAGGGGGTGTTGAGTCCAGTTCACTGAGCAAGGAGTAGGTATTGTCTATTACATATTGGGTTTATGGAACGGTATCTGAGCTAATTTGAAACCCTTGTTTTATGCATCACCCCACCTCACCTTTCCCGTTAAGCAGCCATAGTCTGTTTTCTAAACGTGTGACTCTGTTCTGTTTTGTAATTCAGATCAAGGGTAGCGGTTTTTACATTCCCTCTATAAGTGATATCTTATGATAAGTGTCTTTTTCTGTGTGACTTATTTCACTTAGAATCGTGCTACCTAAATCCACTCATCATGCTGCTACTAGCCTTATGACGTTGATCATGGCTGAGTGATATTCCATTGTACATAAGGACCATGACTTCTTTATCCATTTTTCTCTTTCCTGGGATATTTAAGGTGTAAAGAAATGGAGGTTCTTGTCAACAGAGCAGCCCTAAACTTTGGGGTGCCTGTGTCTTGCTGATTTTTAGTTTTCCCAATTTATACACCCATGAGTGGAAGTGCCCTATGCTCTCTAAGCTGAGTTTTTTAGATGTTTCAGGACACACCGTACACTTCTCCAGAGTGGCTGTTGGCAATTTACATCCCGCCCATCAGCGTAACAAGGTTCCCGTTTCTCCATGGCCTTTCCTGCATTTCTGGTTTTTACCCTTTATTCAGCATGGCCCTTTTGACCGATGGGAAGCGAGACTTCTTTGTAGCGCTGATTTCCCTTTCCAGGTTGCTTGGTTGGCCAAAAAGGGCGTAGGCGTTTTTTCCTGAATATATTCATGAAAAAACGCCTACGCCCTTTTTGGCCAAGGACATCATTGTCGAGGTTTTGCCGCTTTTCCTGTGCTTTAAATGTGATTCGAATCTCCCTCCTGAAATCTGTTTCCTGCAATTCTGCCTTGCTTTCAAATTCTCTTTGTTGCCTTCCCTCAATATATTTGTGGACGAGAGTGATCATTTATAAGTCTGCAGGTTTGTGAATTGCAGTGCTCCTGAGTTCCATTTTTCAACTCGCTTTCTTGGGAGATGGCCGCAAAAGCGCAGGATTGCTTCAGGCCCTATTCTGGTCCCGGGCGGCAGGCTGAGCCTGTGCTTAATTCTTCTTCCTGAGGGGAAAATAGAGTTACCTGTGCCTGTCCCAACACCTAGAGCTAGTCTCTCATTGGTTCCCCCTCTTCCCGTTCATCCTCAGGACAAATTGCAACCTGTACGGAACAGGAGGTTAAAGGTGCTGATTCTCCAAGGAGGGAGATTGCTAGTAAAGCAGCTGGAATGGCGAACCCGAGCACAAGGACATGAGAAATGAGGTGCGTTTTAGAAACCTTTCCGGATCACACGGTGTACCATCTTCTGGGTTTCTCATGCATGTTTTCGATGTAGGAAGATGCCCTTGAACCTGGAGATTTGGGACCCATGGGATAGGTACCACGCAATATTACTTTAAAGGGTCTGCGTTTGCACACCAAACCTCACCAAACCTCTCAGCCCCAAGAGTGTCCACCCTTATGTCTCAATCAGCTGTGGGTCTAGATATGGTCAATCCAGGTGGCATCACAGCCCCTGATTGAATTTTGTAAGAATTTCTCTCTCTTTCACTGTCTTTGTTTCACAGGTTTTTAAAAGTAATTGATTTTTATAATGGGGTTTAGCTGCTTTTCACTGCTGTGTTTATGTCACTTTACACCCACTTGCCTCACGGAGAGATATCAATACATAGGTTTTAAGATTCTTACTAGTCAGATATATTCTTGGGCCATGAATAGGGGGTGTTGAGTCCAATTCACTGAGCAAGGAGTAGGTCTTGTCTATTACATATTGGGTTTATGGAACGGTATCTGAGGTAATTTGATACCCTTGTTTTATGCATCACCCCACCTCACATTTCCCGTTAAGCAGCCATAGTGTGTTTCTGAAAGTGTGACTCTGTTCTGTTTTGTAATTCAGTTCAAGGGTAGCGGTTTTTACATTCCCTCTAAAAGTGATATCTTATGATAAGTGTCTTTTTCTGTGTGACTTATTTCACTTAGAATCGTCGTACCTAAATCCACTCATCATGCTGCTACTAGCCTTATGACGTTGATTTATTGGCTGAGTGATATTCCATTGTACTTAAGGACCACAACTTCTTTATCCATTTTTCTCTTTCCTGAGATATTTAAGGTGTAACGAAGTGCAGGTTCTTCTCAACAGAGCAGCCCTAAACGTTGGGGTGCCTGTGTCTTGCTGATTTTTAGTTTTCCCAATTTATACACCCATGAGTGGAAGTGCCCTATGCTCTCTAAGCTGAGTTTTTTAGATGTTTCAGGACACACCGTACACTTCTCCAGAGTGGCTGTTGGCAATATACATCCCGGCCATCAGCGTAGCAATGCTCCCGTTTCTCCATGGCCTGTCCTGCATTTCTGGTTTAGAAACTTTATTCAGCATGGCCCATTTGACCGATGGGAAGCGAGAGTTTTTGTAGCGCTGATTTTCCTTTCCAGGTTGCTTGGTTGGCCAAAAAGGGCGTATGCATTTTTTCCTGAATATATTCAGGAAAAAACGCATACGCCCTTTTTGGCCAAGGGCATCATTGTCGATGTTTTTCCGTTTTTCCTCTGCTTTAAAGGCGATTCGAATCTCCCTCCTGAAATCTGTTTCCTGCAATTCTGCCTTGCTTTCAAATCCTCTTCGTTGCCTTCCCTCAATATATTTGAGGACGAGAGTGATCATTTATAAGTCTGCAGGTATGTGAATTGCAGTGCCCCTGAGCTCCATTTTTCAACTCGCTTTCTTGGGAGCTGGCCGCAAAAGCGCAGTATTGCTTCAGGCCCTATTCTGGTCCCCGGCGGCAGGCTGAGCCTGTGCTTAATTCTTTTTCCTGATGGGAAAATAGAGTTACCTGTGCCTGTCCCAACACCTAGAGCTAGTCTCTCATTGGTTCCCCCTCTTCCCGTTCATCCTCAGGACAAATTGCAACCTGTACGGAACAGGAGGTTAAAGGTGCTGAATCTCCAAGGAGGGAGATTGCTAGTAAAGCGGCTGGAATGGCGAACCCGAGCACAAGGACATGAGAAATGAGGTGCGTTTTAGAAACCTTTCCCGATCACACGGTGTACCAACTTCTGGGTTTCTCATGCATGTTTCCGATGTAGGAAGATGCCCTTGAACCTGGAGATTTGGGACCCATGGGATGGGTACCACGCAGTATTACTTTAAAGGGTCTGCGTTTGCTCACCCAACCTCACCAAACCTCTCAGCCCCAAGAGTTTCCACCCTTATGTCTCAATCAGCTGTGGGTCTAGATATGGTCAATCCAGGTAGCATCACAGCCCCAGAACGAATTTTGTAAGAATTTCTCTCTTTCACTGTCTTTGTTTCACAGGTTTTTAAAAGTAATTGATTTTTATAATGGGGTTTAGCTGCTCTTCACTGCGGTGTTTATGCCACTTTACACCCACTTGACTCACTTACAGAGAGATATCAATACATAGGTTTTAAGATTCTTACTAGTCAGATATATTCTTGGGCCGTGAATAGGGGGTGTAGAGTCCAATTCATGAGCAAGGAATAGGTCTTGTGTATTACATATTGGGTTTATGGAACGGTATCTGAGCTAATTTGAAACCCTTGTTTTATGCATCACCCCATCTCACCTTTCCCGTTAAGCAGCCATAGTGTGTTTTCTAAACGTGTGACTCTGTTCTGTATTGTAATTCAGTTCAAGGGTAGCGGTTTTTATATTCCCTCTATAAGTGATATCTTATGATAAGTGTCTTTTTCTGTGTGACTTATTTCACTTAGAATCGTCGTACCTAAATCCACTCATCATGCTGCTACTAGCCTTATGACGTTGATTTCATGGCTGAGTGATAGTCCATTGTACTTAAGGACCACAACCTCTTTATCCATTTTTCTCATTCCTGAGATATTTAAGGTGTAACGAAGTGGAGGTTCTTGTCAACAGAGCAGCCCTAAACGTTGGGGTGCCTGTGTCTTGCTGATTTTTAGTTTTCCCTATTTATACGCCCATGAGTGGAAGTGCCCTATGCTCTCTAAGCTGAGTTTTTTAGATGTTTCAGGACACACCGTACACTTCTCCAGAGTTTCTGTTGGCAATTTCCATCCCGTCCATCAGCGTACCAAGGCTCCCGTTTCTCCATGGCCTGTCCTGCATTTCTGGTTTTGACACTTTATTCAGCATGGCCCTTTTGACCGATGGGAAGCGAGACTTCTTTGTAGCGCTGATTTGCCTTTCCAGGTTGCTTGGTTGGCCAAAAAGGGCGTATGCGTTTTTTCCTGAATATATTCAGGAAAAAACGCATACGCCCTTTTTGGCCAAGGGCATCATTGTGGAGATTTTGCCGCTTTTCCTGTGCTTTAAAGGCGATTCGTATCTCCCTCCTGAAATCTGTTTCCTGCAATTCTGCCTTGCTTTCAAATCCTCTTCGTTGCCTTCCCTCAATATATTTGTGGACGAGAGTGATCATTTATAAGTCTGCAGGTTTGTGAATTGCAGTGCCCCTGAGCTCCATTTTTCAACTCGCTTTCTTGGGAGCTGGCCGCAAAAGCGCAGGATTGCTTCAGGCCCTATTCTGATCCCGGGCGGCAGGCTGAGCCTGTGCTTTATGCTTCTTCCTGATGGGAAAATAGAGTGACCTGTGCCTGTCCCAACACCTAGAGCTAGTCTCTCATTGGTTCCCCCTTTCCCGTTCATCCTCAGGACAAATTGCAACCTGTACGGAACAGGAGGTTAAAGGTGCTGATTCTCCAAGGAGGGAGATTGCTAGTAAAGCGGCCGGAATGGCGAACCCGAGCACAAGGACATGAGAAATGAGGTGCGTTTTAGAAACCTTTCCCGATCACACGGTGTACCATCTTCTGGTTTTCTCATGCATGTTTTCGATGTAGGAAGATGCCCTTGAACCTGGAGATTTGGGACCCATGGGATGGGTACCACGCACTATTACTTAAAAGGGTCTGCGTTTGCTCACCCAACCTCACCAAACCTCTCAGCCCCAAGAGTGTCCACCCTTATGTCTCAATCAGCTGTGGGTCTAGATATGGTCAATCCAGGTGGCATCACAGCCCCTGAACGAATTTTGTAAGAATTTCTCTCTCTTTCACTGTCTTTGTTTCACAGGTTTTTAAAAGTAATTGATTTTTATAATGGGGTTTAGCTGCTTTTCACTGCTGTGTTTATGTCACTTTACACCCACTTGACTCACTTACAGAGAGATATCAATACTTAGGTTTTAAGATTCTTACTCGTCAGATATATTCTTGGCCCGTGAATAGGGGGTGTTGAGTCCAATTCACTGAGCAAGGTGTAGCTCTTGTCTATTACATATTGGGTTTATGGAACGGTATCTGAGCTAATTTGAAACCCTTGTTTTATGCATCACCCCACCTCACCTTTCCCGTTAAGCAGCCATAGTGTGTTTTCTAAACGTGTGACTCTGTTCTGTTTTGTAATTCAGTTCAAGGGTAGCGGTTTTTACATTCCCTCTATAAGTGATATCTTATGATAAGTGTCTTTTTCTGTGTGACTTATTTCACTTAGAATTGTCGTACCTAAATCCACTCATCATGCTGCTACTAGCCTTATGACGTTGATTTCTTGGCTGAGTGATATTCCATTGTACTTAAGGACCACAACTTCTTTATCCCTTTTTCTCTTCCCTGAGATATTTAAGGTATAACGAAGTGGAGGTTCTTGTCAACAGAGCAGCCCTAAACGTTGGGGTGCCTGTGTCTTGCTGATTTTTAGTTTTCCCTATTTATACGCCCATGAATGGAAGTGCCCTATGCTCTCTAAGCTGAGTTTTTTAGATGTTTCAGGACACACCGTACACTTCTCCAGAGTGGCTGTTGGCAATTTACATCCCGCCCATCAGCGTAGCAAGACTCCCGTTTCTCGACGGCCTGTCCTGCATTTCTGGTTTTGACAGTTTATTCAGCATGGCCCTTTTGAACGATGGGAAGCGAGACTTCTTTGTAGCGCTGATTTCCCTTTCCAGGTTGCTTGGTTGGCCAAAAAGGGCATATGCGTTTTTTCCTGAATATATTCAGGAAAAAACGCATACGCCCTTTTTGGCCAAGGGCATCATTGTCGAGGTTTTGCCGCTTTTCCTGTGCTTTAAAGGCGATTCGAATCTCCCTCCTGAAATCTGTTTACTGCAATTCTGCCTTGCTTTCAAATCCTCTTCGTTGCCTTCCCTCAATATATTTGTGGACGAGAGTGATCATTTATAAGTCTGCAGGTTTGTGAATTGCAGTGCCCCTGAGCTCCATTTTTCAACTCGCTTTCTTGGGAGCTGGCCGCAAAAGCGCAGGATTGCTTCAGGCCCTATTCTGGTCCCGGGCAGAAGGCTGAGCCTGTGCTT
>NW_028124117.1:0-29000 GCF_965194825.1 Balaenoptera physalus | reverse complement strand
ACGGTTTGGTGGTGCTGAATTCTCCTACCTTTGGTTTGTCTGTGAAGTTTTTACTTCCTCCATCCAATCTGAATGAGATTCTTGCTGAGTTCAGTCACATTGGTGGTAGGTTTTTTTCCTTTAATCACTTGAAATATGTCCTGCCACTCCCTACTGTCTTGCAGAAATTCTGCTGAAAGATCAGCTGTTAACTTGATGGGGATTCCCAAATATGGAATTTCTTGCTTTTCCCTTGCTGCTTTTAATACCTTTTCTTTGTATTTCATTCTTGAGAGTTTGATTAATATGTGTCTTGGAGTGTTTCTCCTTGGATTTCTCCTGTTTGGGACTCTCTGAGCTTCCTGGACTTGATTAACTCTTTCCTTTCCCATATTAGAGAAGTTTTCAACTATAATCTTTCTGAATATTTTCTCAGTCCCTTTCTTTTTCTCTTCTTCTTCTGGGCCCCGTCTGATTCGAATGTTGGTGCATTTAATGTTGTTCCAGAGGTCTCTGAGACTGTCCTCAATCTTTTCATTCTTATTTCTTCATACTGCTCTGTAGTAGTGAGTTAAACTATGTTATCTTCCAGGTCACTTATCCGTTCTTCTGCCAGAGTGTTTCTGCTATTGATCACTTCTAGAGAATTTTTAATTTCATTTATAGTTTTCTTCATTATTGTTCGTTTGCCCTTCAGTTCTTCTAGGTCCTTGTGAAAAGTTTCTTGCATTTTCTCTATCCTATTTCCAAGATTTTGGATCATCTTTACTCTCATTATTCTGAATAATTGTTCAGGTAGACTGCCTATTTCCTCTTCATTTGTTAGGTCTGGTGGGGTTTAAGTTGCTCCTTCATCTGCTGTGTGTTTTTCAGTCTCCTCTTTTTGCTTAATTCACTGCTTGGGGGCTCCTTTTCACAGGCTGCAGCTTCATAGTTATCTTTTTTTTGGTGTGTGTCCCAGGTGGCTAAGTTTGTTCAGTGGGTTGTGTAGGCTTCTAAGTGGAGGGTAGTTGTGCCTGTGTTCTGGTGGATGAAGCTGGATCTTGTCTTTCTGCTGGGCAGTTCCACGTCTGGTGGTGTGTGGTTGGGTGTCTGTGGCCTTACTGCGATTTTAGGCATCCTCTGTGATAATGGATGGGGCTGTGTTCCTGTCTTACTCGTTGTTTGGCATACGGTTTCCAGCACTGTAGCTTGCTGGTCATTGAGTGAAGGTGGATCTTGGCGTTGAGATGGAAATCTCTGGGAGATTTTCTCCGTTTGATATTACATGGAGCTGTAAGGTCTCCTGTGGACCAGTGTCCTGAGGTTGGCTCTGCCACCTGAGAGGGGCAGCACTGACTCCTGGTTGGAGCACGAAGAGACTTTCATCCACATGGCTCAGAATAAAAGGGACCAAAAAGAGAAAGAAACAAAGACAGAGGATAAACGAAGACACAATTATGTCAAATAAAATAAAATAAAGTTATTAAAATAAAAAATAATTTTTAAGAAAATATTTTAAACGTAAAAATAAGAAAACAGACGGACAGAACCCTAGCACAAATGGTTAAAGCTAAGCTTTCCAGACAAAATCACAAACAGAAGCATACACATAGACACTCAAAAAAAGAGAAAAAGTGGGAATAAAATATAGCTTTGCTCCCAAAGGCCACTACCTCAATTTTCGGATGATTCATTGTGTACTCAGGTAATCCACAGATGCAGGTTACTTCAGGTTGAAAGTAGGGATTTCACCCGCTCTTCCTGAGGCTGCTGAGACACATTTCCCTTTCTCTTCTTTGTTCGCACAGATCCCGGGCTTCAGCTTTGGATTTGGATCCTCCTCTTTGTGTAGGTCGCTTGAGGGCCTCTGTTCTTTCCTCAGACAGGACAGGGTTAAAGGAGAAGCTCATTGGCGGCTGTGTCTCACTCAGGCCGGGGAGTGAGGAGTACGGAATAGGAGTCAGCCTGTAGCGGTATAGCACATCGTGACTTTGCAGCAGCCTGAGGCGCACGGTGCATCCTCTCAGGGAAGTTGTCCCTGCATCACGGGACACTATCAGTGGCGGGCTGCAGAAGCCCCCTGGAGGGGCACTGTGGATAGTGGCCTGTCTTTGCTAACAGGCTTCTTGGTGGCGGCAGCAGCCGCCTTACGTCTCATACCAGTCTCTGGGGTTCACGCTGATAGCCGCACCTCATGCCGATTTCTGCAGCTCCATTACGCGGCACTCTTAATACCCTCTCCTCACGCACCAGGAAAGAAATTGGGAAGAAAAATTCTCTTGTCTCTTACGCAGTTGCAGGACTTTTCCAGGACTCCCTCTGAGCTAGACATGTTGCACTAGCACACTTCAGGCTATGTTTATGCCGCCAGCCCCAGTCCTCACCGTGGGATCCGGCTGAAACCGCAGCCTCAGCCTCCAACCCCTGCCTTCCGCGGCAGGTGAAGAGTCAAGCCTCTCAGGCTGGTGAGTTCTGGTCGGCATCGCTCCTCTGTGCGGGAATCTGTCCACTTTGCCTTCCGCACCTCAGTTGCTGGGCTCTCCTCCGTGGCTCCGAAGCTTCCCCACTCCCTTGCACACACTGTCCACCTGCGAAGGGGCTTTCTAGTGTGTGGAAACCTTTCCTCTTTCACAGCTGCTTCCCACTGTTGCAAGTCCCATCCGTAGTCTCTTGTCTCCGTTATTTCATTCCTATTTTCCCCTACCCAGGTACGTGGGGAGTTTCTTGCCCTTTGGGAGGTGTGAGGATTCGGCCAGTGTTCGCTGGCTGTTCTATAGGAGCGGTTCTTCCTGCAGATTTATTTCTGATGAATCTGTGGGGAGGAAAGTGATCTCCGCATCTTACTCTTCCGTCATCTTCAAGTTCCTCCCCCATTGTTGTTTTGATCTGCATTTCTCTAATGATTAGTGATGTTGAGCATGGTTTCATGTGTTTGTTGGCAAATAGTATATATGCTTTGGCGAAATATCTTTTTCGGTCTTCTGGCCTATTTTGGATTGGGTTGTTTGTTTTTCTGATGTTGAGTTGCATGAACTCAATGGAGATTAATCCTTTGTCAGTTGCTTCGTTTACAAATATTTTCTCCCATTCTGAGGGTTGTCTTTTCATCCTGATTTTCATTTCTTTTGATTTGCAAAAGCTTTTCAGATTCACTAGGTCCCATTTGTTTCTTTCTGTTTTTATTTCCAGTTCTCTATGAGGGGGGTCCAAAACGTCATTGTGTGATTTATGTCACAGAGTGTTCTGCCTTTATTTTCCTCTAAGAGTTTTAACGTGTCTGGCCTTACATTTAGGTCTGTAATCGATTTGCAGTTTATTTTTGTGTATGGAGTTAAGAAGTGTTGTAATTTCATTGTTTTACATGTAGCTGTGCAGTTTCCCCAGAACCATTATTGAAGAGGCTATCTTTTCTCCATTGTACACTCTTGCCTCCTTTATCAAATAGAAAGGAGTGTGGGTTTATCCGTGGCTTACTGTCCTGTTTCATTGATGTACACTTCTGTTTGTGTGCCAGTAGCATACCATCTTTATTATTATAGATGTTTTTTATAGTCTGAAGTCAGGGAACCTGATTCCTCCAGCTCTGTTTTTCTTTCTCAAGATACCTTTGGCTCTTCAGGCTCTTTTGTGTTTCCACAGAAATGGTGAAATATTTTGTTCTAGTTCTGTGACAAATGCCATTGGTAGTTCGATAGGGATTGCAATGAACTGTAGATTGTGTTGTGTAGCATAGTCATTTTTGCAATGTTGTTTCTACCAGTCCAAAAACATGGTATATGTCTCCATCTCTTTGTGTCACCTTTAATTTCTTTCCTCAGTGTGTCATGGTTTTCCTCACACATGTATTTTGTCTCTTTGGTAAGTTTACACTCAAGTAGGTTATTCTTTTTGTAGCAATGGTAAATGAGAGTGTTTCCTTAATTTCTCTTTCGGATTTTTCATTATTAGTGCATAGTAATGCAAGAGATTTTTGTGCATTAACTTTGTCTCCTGTCACTGTCCCAAATTCATTGATTCGTTCTGGTAGTTTTCTGGTAGCGTCTTTAGAATTCTCTATGTATACTATCTAGTCATCTGAAAAAAGTGACAGTTTGACTTCTTCTCTTCCAACTTGGATGCTTTTAATTTCTTTTTCTTCTCTGAATGCTGTGGGTAAAACTTCCAAAACCTGCTTAAATAATATTAGTAACAGTTCGCAAACTTGTCTTTTTCCTGATCTTAAAGGAAATGGTTTCAGTGTTTCACCTTTGAGAACAAAGTTGGCTGTGGGTCTGTCATATATGGCCTTTATTATGTTGAGGTACATTCACTCTATGTGTACTTTCTGGAGAGTGTTATCCTAAACTCTTTTTGAATGTTTCCAGAAGATTTTTCTCCATTTATTGAGATAATCGTAGGATTTTTCTCCTTCACTTTGTTAGTATGGTTTATCATCTGGATTGATTTGCATATATCGAAAAATCCTACCTTCCTTGGATAAAGCCCACTTGATCATGGTGTATTATCCCTTTAATGTGCTGTTGGATTCTACTTTCTAGTATTTTCTTTGAGATTCTGACATTTAAGGTCATCAGTGATATTGGCCTGTAGTGTTCAATTTATTTGAGAACCTGTCTGATTTTAGTATCAGAGTGATTGTGGCCTCGTTTAATGATTTTGGGAGTGTCCCTCACTCTGTTATATTTTGGAAGAGTCTGAGAACGATAGGTGTTAGCTCTTGTCAAAAGTTTTGATACAAATCGCCTGTGAAGCCATCTGATATTGGGCTTTTGCTTGTTGGAAAATTTTAATCACAATTTCAATTTCAGTGCTTACGATTAGTCTGTTTATACTTTTTGTTTATCTTGGTTCAGTCTCAGAAGGTTGTGCTTTTCGAAGAATTTGTCCATTTCTTCCAGGTTGTCCATTTAATTGGCAAAAGATGTTTGTAGTAATCTCTCATGATCCTTTGTATTTCTGCAGGGTCAGTTGTTACTTCTCCTTTTTCTTTTCTAATTCTGTTGGTTTGGATCTTCTCCACTTCTTTTCTTAATAAATCTGGCTAATGGTGGATACATTATATGCATGCACTTAAATATCTAGCTTTAAGGTTTACCGATCTTTGCTCTTGTTTTCTCCATTCTTTTTCATTTATTTCTGATCTGAACTTTCTTATTTCTTTCCTTCTGCTAATCCATTTTTGTTTGTTGGGTGTTTGTCCATTTTTCTCTAACGGCTTTAGGTGTAAGGCTAGGTTGTTTATATGGGGGATTTCTTGTTCCTTGATGGAGGATTTTATTGCTATCAACTTCCCTGTTAGAACTGCTTTTGCTGCATACCATAGGTTGGGGTGGTCGTATTTTCATTGTCATTTTTTTCCAGGTATTTTGCGATTTCATCTTTGTTTTCTTCAGTGATTGCTTGATTATTTAACAGCGTTTTGTTTAGCTTCCATGTGTTTCTATTGTTTACAGTTCTTTTTTTCCTTTCATTGATATCTAGTTTCATGGCACTGTGGTAGGAAATTGTACCTCATACTATTTCAGTTTTCTTAAATTGACTAAGGCTCTATGTGTGACCCAAGATATGACATATCCTGGAGAATGTTCCATGAGCACTTGAGAAGAAACTGTTTTCTGGTGTTTTGCAAAGGAAAGTCATATACATATCAGTTAAGTCCCTCTTGTTCAATGTGTCATTTAAAGCCCACGTTTCCTTGTTTATTTTCATTTTTGGTGATCAGTCCATTGGTGAAAGAGGGGTGTTAATGTCCCCTACTATTTTTGTGTTACTCTCAGTTTCCCCTTTTAGGGCTGTTAGGATATATCTTATGTATTGAAGGGCTACTACGTTGGCTTCATAAGGATTTGCATTTGCTGTGTCATCTTCTTTGTTTGATTCCTTCATCAGTATGTAGTGTTCTTCTTGGTTTCCTGCAATAGTCTTAATTTTAAAGTCTATTTCATCTGACATGAGAATTCGCACTGCAGGTTTCCTTTGATTTCCATGTGCTTGGAATGTCTTTTTCCATCCCCTCACTTTCAGTTTGTATGTGTCCCTAGGTCTAAAGTGGGTCGCTCCTAGACATCATATTTAACGGTCTTATTTTTGTATCCCTTCATGCACTCTATGTGTGTTGGTTGGAGCTTTGAATCCATTTACATTTAAGGTAATTATCCGTGTGTATGTTCTTGTTAGCATTTACTTAATTGTTTTTGGTTTGGTATTGGAGGTCTTTTATTTCCTTTGTGTTTCCTGCTTAGAGAAGTTCCTTTATCATTGGTGATATAGACGGTTTGGTGGTGCTGAATTCTCCTACCTTTGGTTTGTCTGTGAAGTTTTTACTTCCTCCATCCAATCTGAATGAGATTCTTGCTGAGTTCAGTCACATTGGTGGTAGGTTTTTTTCCTTTAATCACTTGAAATATGTCCTGCCACTCCCTACTGTCTTGCAGAAATTCTGCTGAAAGATCAGCTGTTAACTTGATGGGGATTCCCAAATATGGAATTTCTTGCTTTTCCCTTGCTGCTTTTAATACCTTTTCTTTGTATTTCATTCTTGAGAGTTTGATTAATATGTGTCTTGGAGTGTTTCTCCTTGGATTTCTCCTGTTTGGGACTCTCTGAGCTTCCTGGACTTGATTAACTCTTTCCTTTCCCATATTAGAGAAGTTTTCAACTATAATCTTTCTGAATATTTTCTCAGTCCCTTTCTTTTTCTCTTCTTCTTCTGGGCCCCGTCTGATTCGAATGTTGGTGCATTTAATGTTGTTCCAGAGGTCTCTGAGACTGTCCTCAATCTTTTCATTCTTATTTCTTCATACTGCTCTGTAGTAGTGAGTTAAACTATGTTATCTTCCAGGTCACTTATCCGTTCTTCTGCCAGAGTGTTTCTGCTATTGATCACTTCTAGAGAATTTTTAATTTCATTTATAGTTTTCTTCATTATTGTTCGTTTGCCCTTCAGTTCTTCTAGGTCCTTGTGAAAAGTTTCTTGCATTTTCTCTATCCTATTTCCAAGATTTTGGATCATCTTTACTCTCATTATTCTGAATAATTGTTCAGGTAGACTGCCTATTTCCTCTTCATTTGTTAGGTCTGGTGGGGTTTAAGTTGCTCCTTCATCTGCTGTGTGTTTTTCAGTCTCCTCTTTTTGCTTAATTCACTGCTTGGGGGCTCCTTTTCACAGGCTGCAGCTTCATAGTTATCTTTTTTTTGGTGTGTGTCCCAGGTGGCTAAGTTTGTTCAGTGGGTTGTGTAGGCTTCTAAGTGGAGGGTAGTTGTGCCTGTGTTCTGGTGGATGAAGCTGGATCTTGTCTTTCTGCTGGGCAGTTCCACGTCTGGTGGTGTGTGGTTGGGTGTCTGTGGCCTTACTGCGATTTTAGGCATCCTCTGTGATAATGGATGGGGCTGTGTTCCTGTCTTACTCGTTGTTTGGCATACGGTTTCCAGCACTGTAGCTTGCTGGTCATTGAGTGAAGGTGGATCTTGGCGTTGAGATGGAAATCTCTGGGAGATTTTCTCCGTTTGATATTACATGGAGCTGTAAGGTCTCCTGTGGACCAGTGTCCTGAGGTTGGCTCTGCCACCTGAGAGGGGCAGCACTGACTCCTGGTTGGAGCACGAAGAGACTTTCATCCACATGGCTCAGAATAAAAGGGACCAAAAAGAGAAAGAAACAAAGACAGAGGATAAACGAAGACACAATTATGTCAAATAAAATAAAATAAAGTTATTAAAATAAAAAATAATTTTTAAGAAAATATTTTAAACGTAAAAATAAGAAAACAGACGGACAGAACCCTAGCACAAATGGTTAAAGCTAAGCTTTCCAGACAAAATCACAAACAGAAGCATACACATAGACACTCAAAAAAAGAGAAAAAGTGGGAATAAAATATAGCTTTGCTCCCAAAGGCCACTACCTCAATTTTCGGATGATTCATTGTGTACTCAGGTAATCCACAGATGCAGGTTACTTCAGGTTGAAAGTAGGGATTTCACCCGCTCTTCCTGAGGCTGCTGAGACACATTTCCCTTTCTCTTCTTTGTTCGCACAGATCCCGGGCTTCAGCTTTGGATTTGGATCCTCCTCTTTGTGTAGGTCGCTTGAGGGCCTCTGTTCTTTCCTCAGACAGGACAGGGTTAAAGGAGAAGCTCATTGGCGGCTGTGTCTCACTCAGGCCGGGGGAGTGAGGAGTACGGAATAGGAGTCAGCCTGTAGCGGTATAGCACATCGTGACTTTGCAGCAGCCTGAGGCGCACGGTGCATCCTCTCAGGGAAGTTGTCCCTGCATCACGGGACACTATCAGTGGCGGGCTGCAGAAGCCCCCTGGAGGGGCACTGTGGATAGTGGCCTGTCTTTGCTAACAGGCTTCTTGGTGGCGGCAGCAGCCGCCTTACGTCTCATACCAGTCTCTGGGGTTCACGCTGATAGCCGCACCTCATGCCGATTTCTGCAGCTCCATTACGCGGCACTCTTAATACCCTCTCCTCACGCACCAGGAAAGAAATTGGGAAGAAAAATTCTCTTGTCTCTTACGCAGTTGCAGGACTTTTCCAGGACTCCCTCTGAGCTAGACATGTTGCACTAGCACACTTCAGGCTATGTTTATGCCGCCAGCCCCAGTCCTCACCGTGGGATCCGGCTGAAACCGCAGCCTCAGCCTCCAACCCCTGCCTTCCGCGGCAGGTGAAGAGTCAAGCCTCTCAGGCTGGTGAGTTCTGGTCGGCATCGCTCCTCTGTGCGGGAATCTGTCCACTTTGCCTTCCGCACCTCAGTTGCTGGGCTCTCCTCCGTGGCTCCGAAGCTTCCCCACTCCCTTGCACACACTGTCCACCTGCGAAGGGGCTTTCTAGTGTGTGGAAACCTTTCCTCTTTCACAGCTGCTTCCCACTGTTGCAAGTCCCATCCGTAGTCTCTTGTCTCCGTTATTTCATTCCTATTTTCCCCTACCCAGGTACGTGGGGAGTTTCTTGCCCTTTGGGAGGTGTGAGGATTCGGCCAGTGTTCGCTGGCTGTTCTATAGGAGCGGTTCTTCCTGCAGATTTATTTCTGATGAATCTGTGGGGAGGAAAGTGATCTCCGCATCTTACTCTTCCGTCATCTTCAAGTTCCTCCCCCATTGTTGTTTTGATCTGCATTTCTCTAATGATTAGTGATGTTGAGCATGGTTTCATGTGTTTGTTGGCAAATAGTATATATGCTTTGGCGAAATATCTTTTTCGGTCTTCTGGCCTATTTTGGATTGGGTTGTTTGTTTTTCTGATGTTGAGTTGCATGAACTCAATGGAGATTAATCCTTTGTCAGTTGCTTCGTTTACAAATATTTTCTCCCATTCTGAGGGTTGTCTTTTCATCCTGATTTTCATTTCTTTTGATTTGCAAAAGCTTTTCAGATTCACTAGGTCCCATTTGTTTCTTTCTGTTTTTATTTCCAGTTCTCTATGAGGGGGGTCCAAAACGTCATTGTGTGATTTATGTCACAGAGTGTTCTGCCTTTATTTTCCTCTAAGAGTTTTAACGTGTCTGGCCTTACATTTAGGTCTGTAATCGATTTGCAGTTTATTTTTGTGTATGGAGTTAAGAAGTGTTGTAATTTCATTGTTTTACATGTAGCTGTGCAGTTTCCCCAGAACCATTATTGAAGAGGCTATCTTTTCTCCATTGTACACTCTTGCCTCCTTTATCAAATAGAAAGGAGTGTGGGTTTATCCGTGGCTTACTGTCCTGTTTCATTGATGTACACTTCTGTTTGTGTGCCAGTAGCATACCATCTTTATTATTATAGATGTTTTTTATAGTCTGAAGTCAGGGAACCTGATTCCTCCAGCTCTGTTTTTCTTTCTCAAGATACCTTTGGCTCTTCAGGCTCTTTTGTGTTTCCACAGAAATGGTGAAATATTTTGTTCTAGTTCTGTGACAAATGCCATTGGTAGTTCGATAGGGATTGCAATGAACTGTAGATTGTGTTGTGTAGCATAGTCATTTTTGCAATGTTGTTTCTACCAGTCCAAAAACATGGTATATGTCTCCATCTCTTTGTGTCACCTTTAATTTCTTTCCTCAGTGTGTCATGGTTTTCCTCACACATGTATTTTGTCTCTTTGGTAAGTTTACACTCAAGTAGGTTATTCTTTTTGTAGCAATGGTAAATGAGAGTGTTTCCTTAATTTCTCTTTCGGATTTTTCATTATTAGTGCATAGTAATGCAAGAGATTTTTGTGCATTAACTTTGTCTCCTGTCACTGTCCCAAATTCATTGATTCGTTCTGGTAGTTTTCTGGTAGCGTCTTTAGAATTCTCTATGTATACTATCTAGTCATCTGAAAAAAGTGACAGTTTGACTTCTTCTCTTCCAACTTGGATGCTTTTAATTTCTTTTTCTTCTCTGAATGCTGTGGGTAAAACTTCCAAAACCTGCTTAAATAATATTAGTAACAGTTCGCAAACTTGTCTTTTTCCTGATCTTAAAGGAAATGGTTTCAGTGTTTCACCTTTGAGAACAAAGTTGGCTGTGGGTCTGTCATATATGGCCTTTATTATGTTGAGGTACATTCACTCTATGTGTACTTTCTGGAGAGTGTTATCCTAAACTCTTTTTGAATGTTTCCAGAAGATTTTTCTCCATTTATTGAGATAATCGTAGGATTTTTCTCCTTCACTTTGTTAGTATGGTTTATCATCTGGATTGATTTGCATATATCGAAAAATCCTACATTCCTTGGATAAAGCCCACTTGATCATGGTGTATTATCCCTTTAATGTGCTGTTGGATTCTACTTTCTAGTATTTTCTTTGAGATTCTGACATTTAAGGTCATCAGTGATATTGGCCTGTAGTGTTCAATTTATTTGAGAACCTGTCTGATTTTAGTATCAGAGTGATTGTGGCCTCGTTTAATGATTTTGGGAGTGTCCCTCACTCTGTTATATTTTGGAAGAGTCTGAGAACGATAGGTGTTAGCTCTTGTCAAAAGTTTTGATACAAATCGCCTGTGAAGCCATCTGATATTGGGCTTTTGCTTGTTGGAAAATTTTAATCACAATTTCAATTTCAGTGCTTACGATTAGTCTGTTTATACTTTTTGTTTATCTTGGTTCAGTCTCAGAAGGTTGTGCTTTTCGAAGAATTTGTCCATTTCTTCCAGGTTGTCCATTTAATTGGCAAAAGATGTTTGTAGTAATCTCTCATGATCCTTTGTATTTCTGCAGGGTCAGTTGTTACTTCTCCTTTTTCTTTTCTAATTCTGTTGGTTTGGATCTTCTCCACTTCTTTTCTTAATAAATCTGGCTAATGGTGGATACATTATATGCATGCACTTAAATATCTAGCTTTAAGGTTTACCGATCTTTGCTCTTGTTTTCTCCATTCTTTTTCATTTATTTCTGATCTGAACTTTCTTATTTCTTTCCTTCTGCTAATCCATTTTTGTTTGTTGGGTGTTTGTCCATTTTTCTCTAACGGCTTTAGGTGTAAGGCTAGGTTGTTTATATGGGGGATTTCTTGTTCCTTGATGGAGGATTTTATTGCTATCAACTTCCCTGTTAGAACTGCTTTTGCTGCATACCATAGGTTGGGGTGGTCGTATTTTCATTGTCATTTTTTTCCAGGTATTTTGCGATTTCATCTTTGTTTTCTTCAGTGATTGCTTGATTATTTAACAGCGTTTTGTTTAGCTTCCATGTGTTTCTATTGTTTACAGTTCTTTTTTTCCTTTCATTGATATCTAGTTTCATGGCACTGTGGTAGGAAATTGTACCTCATACTATTTCAGTTTTCTTAAATTGACTAAGGCTCTATGTGTGACCCAAGATATGACATATCCTGGAGAATGTTCCATGAGCACTTGAGAAGAAACTGTTTTCTGGTGTTTTGCAAAGGAAAGTCATATACATATCAGTTAAGTCCCTCTTGTTCAATGTGTCATTTAAAGCCCACGTTTCCTTGTTTATTTTCATTTTTGGTGATCAGTCCATTGGTGAAAGAGGGGTGTTAATGTCCCCTACTATTTTTGTGTTACTCTCAGTTTCCCCTTTTAGGGCTGTTAGGATATATCTTATGTATTGAAGGGCTACTACGTTGGCTTCATAAGGATTTGCATTTGCTGTGTCATCTTCTTTGTTTGATTCCTTCATCAGTATGTAGTGTTCTTCTTGGTTTCCTGCAATAGTCTTAATTTTAAAGTCTATTTCATCTGACATGAGAATTCGCACTGCAGGTTTCCTTTGATTTCCATGTGCTTGGAATGTCTTTTTCCATCCCCTCACTTTCAGTTTGTATGTGTCCCTAGGTCTAAAGTGGGTCGCTCCTAGACATCATATTTAACGGTCTTATTTTTGTATCCCTTCATGCACTCTATGTGTGTTGGTTGGAGCTTTGAATCCATTTACATTTAAGGTAATTATCCGTGTGTATGTTCTTGTTAGCATTTACTTAATTGTTTTTGGTTTGGTATTGGAGGTCTTTTATTTCCTTTGTGTTTCCTGCTTAGAGAAGTTCCTTTATCATTGGTGATATAGACGGTTTGGTGGTGCTGAATTCTCCTACCTTTGGTTTGTCTGTGAAGTTTTTACTTCCTCCATCCAATCTGAATGAGATTCTTGCTGAGTTCAGTCACATTGGTGGTAGGTTTTTTTCCTTTAATCACTTGAAATATGTCCTGCCACTCCCTACTGTCTTGCAGAAATTCTGCTGAAAGATCAGCTGTTAACTTGATGGGGATTCCCAAATATGGAATTTCTTGCTTTTCCCTTGCTGCTTTTAATACCTTTTCTTTGTATTTCATTCTTGAGAGTTTGATTAATATGTGTCTTGGAGTGTTTCTCCTTGGATTTCTCCTGTTTGGGACTCTCTGAGCTTCCTGGACTTGATTAACTCTTTCCTTTCCCATATTAGAGAAGTTTTCAACTATAATCTTTCTGAATATTTTCTCAGTCCCTTTCTTTTTCTCTTCTTCTTCTGGGCCCCGTCTGATTCGAATGTTGGTGCATTTAATGTTGTTCCAGAGGTCTCTGAGACTGTCCTCAATCTTTTCATTCTTATTTCTTCATACTGCTCTGTAGTAGTGAGTTAAACTATGTTATCTTCCAGGTCACTTATCCGTTCTTCTGCCAGAGTGTTTCTGCTATTGATCACTTCTAGAGAATTTTTAATTTCATTTATAGTTTTCTTCATTATTGTTCGTTTGCCCTTCAGTTCTTCTAGGTCCTTGTGAAAAGTTTCTTGCATTTTCTCTATCCTATTTCCAAGATTTTGGATCATCTTTACTCTCATTATTCTGAATAATTGTTCAGGTAGACTGCCTATTTCCTCTTCATTTGTTAGGTCTGGTGGGGTTTAAGTTGCTCCTTCATCTGCTGTGTGTTTTTCAGTCTCCTCTTTTTGCTTAATTCACTGCTTGGGGGCTCCTTTTCACAGGCTGCAGCTTCATAGTTATCTTTTTTTTGGTGTGTGTCCCAGGTGGCTAAGTTTGTTCAGTGGGTTGTGTAGGCTTCTAAGTGGAGGGTAGTTGTGCCTGTGTTCTGGTGGATGAAGCTGGATCTTGTCTTTCTGCTGGGCAGTTCCACGTCTGGTGGTGTGTGGTTGGGTGTCTGTGGCCTTACTGCGATTTTAGGCATCCTCTGTGATAATGGATGGGGCTGTGTTCCTGTCTTACTCGTTGTTTGGCATACGGTTTCCAGCACTGTAGCTTGCTGGTCATTGAGTGAAGGTGGATCTTGGCGTTGAGATGGAAATCTCTGGGAGATTTTCTCCGTTTGATATTACATGGAGCTGTAAGGTCTCCTGTGGACCAGTGTCCTGAGGTTGGCTCTGCCACCTGAGAGGGGCAGCACTGACTCCTGGTTGGAGCACGAAGAGACTTTCATCCACATGGCTCAGAATAAAAGGGACCAAAAAGAGAAAGAAACAAAGACAGAGGATAAACGAAGACACAATTATGTCAAATAAAATAAAATAAAGTTATTAAAATAAAAAATAATTTTTAAGAAAATATTTTAAACGTAAAAATAAGAAAACAGACGGACAGAACCCTAGCACAAATGGTTAAAGCTAAGCTTTCCAGACAAAATCACAAACAGAAGCATACACATAGACACTCAAAAAAAGAGAAAAAGTGGGAATAAAATATAGCTTTTCTCCCAAAAGCCACCACCTCAATTTTCGGATGATTCATTGTGTACTCAGGTAATCCACAGATGCAGGTTACTTCAGGTTGAAAGTAGGGATTTCACCAGCTCTTCCTGAGGCTGCTGAGACACATTTCCCTTTCTCTTCTTTGTTCACACAGCTCCCGGGCTTCAGCTTTGGATTTGGATCCGCCTCTTTGTGTAGGTCGCTTGAGGGCCTCTCTTCTTTCCTCAGACAGGACAGGGTTAAAGGGGAAGCTCATTGGCGGCTGTGTCTCACTCAGGCCGTGGGAGTGAGGAGTACGGAATAGGAGTCAGCCTGTAGCGGTATAGCGCATCGTGACTTTGCAGCAGCCTGAGGCGCACCGTGCATCCTCCCAGGGAAGTTGTCCCTGCATCACGGGACACTATCAGTGGCGTGCTGCAGAAGCCCCGTGGAGGGGCACTGTGGATAGTGGCCTGTCTTTGCTAACAGGCTTCTTGGTGGCGGCAGCAGCCGCCTTACGTCTCATGCCAGTCTCTGGGGTTCACGCTGATAGCCGCACCTCACGCCAATTTCTGCAGCTCCATTATGCGGCGCTCTTAATACCCTCTCCTCACGTACCAGGAAGGAAATTGGGAAGAAAAATTCTCTTGTCTCTTACGCAGTTGCAGGAGTTTTCCAGGACTCCCTCTGAGCTAGACATGTTGCACTAGCACACTTCAGGCTGTGTTCATGCCGCCAGCCCCTGTCCTCTCCGTGGGATCCGGCTGAAACCGCAGCCTCAGCCTCCAACCCCTGCCTTCCCCGGCAGGTGAACAGACAAGCCTCTCAGGTTGGTGAGTTCTGGTCGGCATCGCTCCTCTGTTCGGGAATCTGTCCAGTTTGCCTTCCGCACCTCAGTTGCTGGGCTCTCCTCCGTGGCTCCGAAGCTTCGCCACTCCCTTGCACACACTTCCACCTGCGACGGGGCTTTCTAGTGTGTGGAAACCTTTCCTCCTTCACAGCTGCTTCCCACTGTTGCAAGTCCCATCCCTCGTCTCTTGTGTCTGTTATTTCTTTCTTCTTTTCCCCTACCCAGGTACGTGGGGAATTTCTTGCCCTTTGGGAGGTGTGAGGTCTTCGGCCAGCGTTCAGTGGCTGTTCTATAGGAGCGGTTCTTCCTGCAGATTTATTTCTGATGAATCTGTGGGGAGGAAAGTGATCTCCGCATCTTACTCTTCCGTCATCTTCAAGTTCCTCCCCCATTGTTGTTTTGATCTGCATTTCTCTAATGATTAGTGATGTTGAGCATGGTTTCATGTGTTTGTTGGCAAATAGTATAGATGCTTTGTAGAAATATCTTTTTCGGTCTTCTGTCCTATTTTGGATTGGGTTGTTTGTTTTTCTGATGTTGAGTTGCATGAGCTCAATGGAGATTAATCCTTTGTCAGTTGCTTCGTTTACAAATATTTTCTCCCATTCTGAGGGTTGTCTTTTCATCCTGATTTTCATTTCTTTTGCTGTGCAAAAGCTTTTCAGATTCACTAGGTCCCATTTGTTTCTTTCTGTTTTTATTTCCAGTTCTCTATGAGGGGGGTCCCAAAACGTCATTGTGTGATTTATGTCACAGAGTGTTCTGCCTTTATTTTCTTCTAAGAGTTTTAACGTGTCTGGCCTTATATTTAGGTCTGTAATCGATTTGCAGTTTATTTTTGTGTATGGAGTAAAGAAGTGTTGTAATTTCATTCTTTTACACGTAGCTGTGCAGTTTCCCCAGAACCATTATTGAAGAGGCTATCTTTTCTCCATTGTATACTCTTGCCTCCTTTATCAAATAGAAAGGAGTGTGGGTTTATCCGTGGCTTACTGTCCTGTTTCATTGATGTACACTCTGTTTGTGTGCCAGTAGCATACCATCTTTATTATTATAGATGTTTTTTATAGTCTGAAGTCAGGGAACCTGATTCCTCCAGCTCTGTTTTTCTTTCTCAAGATACCTTTGGCTCTTCAGGCTCTTTTGTGTTTCCACACAAATGGTGAAATATTTTGTTGTAGTTCTGTGACAAATGCCATTGGTAGTTCGATAGGGATTGCAATGAACTGTAGATTGCTTTGTGTAGCATAGTCATTTTTGCAATGTTGTTTCTACCAGTCCAAAAACATGGTATATGTCTCCATCTCTTTGTGTCACCTTTAATTTCTTTCCTCAGTGTGTCATGGTTTTCCTCACACATGTATTTTGTCTCTTTGGTAAGTTTACACTCAAGTATGTTATTCTTTTTGTAGCAATGGTAAATGAGAGTGTTTCCTTAATTTCTCTTTCGGATTTTTCATCATTAGTGCATAGTAATGCAAGAGATTTTTGTGCATTAACTTTGTATCATGTCACTGTACCCAACTCATTGATTCGTTCTGGTAATTTTCTGGTAGCGTCTTTAGAATTCTCATTGTATACTATCTAGTCATCTGAAAACAGTGACGGTTTGACTTCTTCTCTTCCAACTTGGATGCTTTTAATTTCTTTTTCTTCTCTGAATGCTGTGGGTAAAACTTCCAAAACCTGCTTAAATAATATTAGTAACAGTTCGCAAACTTGTCTTTTTCCTGATCTTAAAGGAAATGGTTTCATTGTTTCACCTTTGAGAACAAAGTTGGCTGTGGGTCTGTCATATATGGCCTTTATTATGTTGAGGTACATTCACTCTATGTGTACTTTCTGGAGAGTGTTATCCTAAACTCTTTTTGAATGTTTCCAGAAGATTTTTCTCCATTTATTGAGATAATCGTAGGATTTTTCTCCTTCACTTTGTTAGTATGGTTTATCATCTGGATTGATTTGCATATATCTAAAAATCCTACCTTCCTTGGATAAAGCCCACTTGATCATGGTGTATTATCCCTTTAATGTGCTGTTGGATTCTACTTTCTAGTATTTTCTTTGAGATTCTGACATTTAAGGTCATCAGTGATATTGTCCTGTAATGTTCAATTTTAGGTGACAATCTGTCTGATTTTGGTATCAGAGTGATTGTGGCCTAGTTTAATGATTTTGGGTGTGTCCCTCACTCTGTTGTATTTTGGAAGAGTCTGAGAAGGTTAGGTGTTAGCTCTTGTCAAAAGTTTGGATAGAAATCGCCTGTGAAGCCATCTGATCTTAAGCTTTTGCTTGTTGGAAAATTTTAATCACAATCACAATTTCAATTTCAGTGTTTACGATTAGTCTGTTTATACCTTCTGTTTATCTTGGTTCAGTCTCAGAAGGTTGTGCTTTTCGAAGAATTTGTCCATTTCTTCCAGGTTGTCTATTTAATTGGCAAAAGATGTTTGTAGTAATCTCTCATGATCCTTTGTGTTTCTGCAGGGTCAGTTGTTACTTCTCCTTTTTTATTTCTAATTCTGTTGGTTTGGATCTTCTCCATTTCTTTTCTTAATAAATCTGGCTAATGGTGGATACATTATATGCATGCTCTTAAATATCTAGCTTTTAGGTTTACCGATCTTTGCTCTTGTTTTCTCTATTCTTTTTCATTTATTTCTGATCTGAACTTTCTTATTTCTTTCCTTCTGCTAATCCTTTTTTGTGTGTTTGGTGTTTGTCCTTTTTTCTGTAATGGCTTTAGGTGTAAGGCTAGGTTGTTTATATGCGGGATTTCTTGTTTCTTGATGGAGGATTTTATTGCTATAAACTTCCCTGTTAGAACTGCTTTTGCTGCATCCCATAGGTTGGGGTGGACGTATTTTCATTGTCATTTTTTTCCAGGTATTTTGTGATTTCATCTTTGTTTTCTTCAGTGATTGCTTGATTATTTAACAGCGTTTTGTTTAGCTTCCATGTGTTTCTATTGTTTACAGTTCTTTTTTTCCTTTCATTGATATCTAGTTTCATGGCACTGTGGTGGGAAATTATACCTCATACTATTTCAGTTTTCTTAAGTTGACTAAGGCTCTATGTGTGACCCAAGATATGACATATCCTGGAGAATGTTCCATGAGCACTTGAGAAGAAACTGTTTTCTGGTGTTTTGCAAAGGAAAGTCATATACATATCAGTTAAGTCCCTCTTGTTCAATGTGTCATTTAAAGCCCATGTTTCCTTGTTTATTTTCATTTTGGGTGATCAGTGCATTGGTGAAAGAGGGGTGTTAATGTTCCCTACTATTTTTGTGTTACTCTCAGTTTCCCCTTTTAGGGCTGTTAGGATATATCTTATGTATTGAAGTGCTACTACGTTGGCTTCATAAGGATTTGCATTTGTTGTGTCATCTTCTTTGTTGGATTCCTTCATCAGTATGTAGTTTTCTTCTTGGTTTCCTGCAATAGTCTTAATCTTAAAGTCTATTTCATCTGATATGAGAATTCGCACTGCAAGTTTTCTTTGATTTCCATGTGCTTGGAATGTCTTTTTCCATCTCCTCACTTTCAGTTTGTATGTGTCCCTAGGTCTAAAGTGGGTCGCTCCTAGACATCATATTTAACGGTCTTGTTTTTGTATCCCTTCATCCACTCTATGTGTGTTGGTTGGAGCTTTGAATCCATTTACATTTAAGGTAATTATCCGTGTGTATGTTCCTGTTAGCATTTACTTAATTGTTTTTGGTTTGGTATTGGAGGTCTTTTATTTCCTTTGTGTTTCCTGCTTAGAGAAGTTCCTTTATCATTGGTGATATAGACGGTTTGGTGGTGCTGAATTCTCCTACCTTTGGTTTGTCTGTGAAGTTTTTACTTCCTCCCTCCAATCTGAATGAGAGTCTTGCTGAGTACAGTCACATTGGTGGTAGGTTTTTTTCCTTTAATCACTTGAAATATGTCCTGCCACTCCCTACTGTCTTGCAGAATTTCTGCTGAAAGATCAGCTGCTAACTTGATGGGGATTCCCAAATATGGAATTTCTTGCTTTTCCCTTGCTGCTTTTAATACCTTTTCTTTGTATTTCATTCTTGAGAGTTTGATGAATATGTGTCTTGGAGTGTTTCTCCTTGGATTTCTCCTGTTTGGGACTCTCTGAGCTTCCTGGACTTGATTAACTCTTTCCTTTCCCATATTAGAGAAGTTTTCAACTATAATCTTTCTGAATATTTTCTCAGTCCCTTTCTTTTTCTCTTCTTCTTCTGGGACCCGTCTGATTCGAATGTTGGTGCATTTAATGTTGTTCCAGAGGTCTCTGAGACTGTCCTCAATCTTTTCATTCTTATTTCTTCATACTGCTCTGCAGTAGTGAGTTAAACTATGTTATCTTCCAGGTCACTTATCCGTTCTTCTGCCAGAGTGTTTCTGCTATTGATCACTTCTAGAGAATTTTTAATTTCATTTATTGTTTTCTTCATTATTGTTCGTTTGCCCTTCAGTTCTTCTAGGTCCTTGTGAAAAGTTTCTTGTATTTTCTCTATCCTATTTCCAAGATTTTGGATCATCTTTACTCTCATTATTCTGAATAATTGTTCAGGTAGACTGCCTATTTCCTCTTCATTTGTTAGGTCTGGTGGGGTTTAAGTTGCTCCTCCATCTGCTGTGTGTTTTTCAGTCTCCTCTTTTTGCTTAATTCACTGCTTGGGGGCTCCTTTTCACAGGCTGCAGCTTCATAGTTATCTTTTTTTTGGTGTGTGTCCCAGGTGGCTAAGTTTGTTCAGTGGGTTGTGTAGGCTTCTAAGTGGAGGGGAGTTGTGCCTGTGTTCTGGTGGATGAAGCTGGATCTTGTCTTTCTGCTGGGCAGTTCCACGTCTGGTGGTGTGTGGTTGGGTGTCTGTGGCCTTACTGCGATTTTAGGCATCCTCTGTGATAATGGATGGGGCTGTGTTCCTGTCTTACTCGTTGTTTGGCATACGGTTTCCAGCACTGTAGCTAGCTGGTCATTGAGTGAAGGTGGATCTTGGCGTTGAGATGGAAATCTCTGGGAGATTTTCTCCGTTTGATATTACATGGAGCTGTAAGGTCTCCTGTGGACCAGTGTCCTGAGGTTGGCTCTGCCACCTGAGAAGCGCAGCACTGACTCCTGGTTGGAGCACCAAGAGACTTTCATCCACATGGCTCAGAATAAAAGGGATCAAAAAGAGAAAGAAACAAAGACAGAGGATAAACGAAGACACAATTATGTCAAATAAAATAAAATAAAGTTATTAAAATAAAAAATAATTTTTAAGAAAATATTTTAAACGTAAAAATAAGAAAACAGACAGACAGAACCCTAGCACAAATGGTTAAAGCTAAGCTTTCCAGACAAAATCACAAACAGAAGCATACACATAGACACTCAAAAAAAGAGAAAAAGTGGGAATAAAATATAGCTTTTCTCCCAAAAGCCACCACCTCAATTTTCGGATGATTCATTGTGTACTCAGGTAATCCACAGATGCAGGTTACTTCAGGTTGAAAGTAGGGATTTCACCAGCTCTTCCTGAGGCTGCTGAGACACATTTCCCTTTCTCTTCTTTGTTCACACAGCTCCCGCCTTCAGCTTTGGATTTGGATCCGCCTCTTTGTGTAGGTCGCTTGAGGGCCTCTGTTCTTTCCTCAGACAGGACAGGGTTAAAGGGGAAGCTCATTGGCGGCTGTGTCTCACTCAGGCCGGGGGAGTGAGGAGTACGGAATAGGAGTCAGCCTGTAGCGGTATAGCGCATCGTGACTTTGCAGCAGCCTGAGGCGCACCGTGCATCCTCCCAGGGAAGTTGTCCCTGCATCACGGGACACTATCAGTGGCGTGCTGCAGAAGCCCCGTGGAGGGACACTGTGGATAGTGGCCTGTCTTTGCTAACAGGATTCTTGGTGGTGGCAGCAGCCGCCTTACGTCTCATGCCAGTCTCTGGGGTACACGCTGATAGCCGCACCTCACGCCGATTTCTGCAGCTCCATTACGCGGCGCTCTTAATACCCTCTCCTCACGTACCAGGAAGGAAATTGGGAAGAAAAATTCTCTTGTCTCTTACGCAGTTGCAGGAGTTTTCCAGGACTCCCTCTGAGCTAGACATGTTGCACTAGCACACTTCAGGCTGTGTTCATGCCGCCAGCCTCAGTCCTCACCGTGGGATCCGGCTGAAACTGCAGCCTCAGCCTCCAACCCCTGCCTTCCCCGGCAGGTGAACAGACAAGCCTCTCAGGTTGGTGAGTTCTGGTCGGCATCGCTCCTCTGTTCGGGAATCTGTCCAGTTTGCCTTCCGCACCTCAGTTGCTGGGCTCTCCTCCGTGGCTCCGAAGCTTCCCCACTCCCTTGCACACACTTCCACCTGCGACGGGGCTTTCTAGGGTGTGGAAACCTTTCCTCCTTCACAGCTGCTTCCCACTGTTGCAAGTCCCATCCCTCGTCTCTTGTGTCTGTTATTTCTTTCTTCTTTTCCCCTACCCAGGTACGTGGGGAGTTTCTTGCCCTTTGGGAGGTGTGAGGTCTTCGGCCAGCGTTCAGTGGCTGGTCTATAGGAGCGGTTCTTCCTGCAGATTTATTTCTGATGAATCTGTGGGGAGGAAAGTGATCTCCGCATCTTACTCTTCCGTCATCTTCAAGTTCCTCCCCCATTGTTGTTTTGATCTGCATTTCTCTAATGATTAGTGATGTTGAGCATGGTTTCATGTGTTTGTTGGCAAATAGTATAGATGCTTTGTAGAAATATCTTTTTCGGTCTTCTGTCCTATTTTGGATTGGGTTGTTTGTTTTTCTGATGTTGAGTTGCATGAGCTCAATGGAGATTAATCCTTTGTCAGTTGCTTCGTTTACAAATATTTTCTCCCATTCTGAGGGTTGTCTTTTCATCCTGATTTTCATTTCTTTTGCTGTGCAAAAGCTTTTCAGATTCACTAGGTCCCATTTGTTTCTTTCTGTTTTTATTTCCAGTTCTCTATGAGGGGGGTCCCAAAACGTCATTGTGTGATTTATGTCACAGAGTGTTCTGCCTTTATTTTCTTCTAAGTGTTTTAACGTGTCTGGCCTTACATTTAGGTCTGTAATCGATTTGCAGTTTATTTTTGTGTATGGAGTAAAGAAGTGTTGTAATTTCATTCTTTTACATGTAGCTGTGCAGTTTCCCCAGAACCATTATTGAAGAGGCTATCTTTTCTCCATTGTATACTCTTGCCTCCTTTATCAAATAGAAAGGAGTGTGGGTTTATCCGTGGCTTACTGTCCTGTTTCACTGATGTACACTCTGTTTGTGTGCCAGTAGCATACCATCTTTATTATTATAGATGTTTTTTATAGTCTGAAGTCAGGGAACCTGATTCCTCCAGCTCTGTTTTTCTTTCTCAAGATACCTTTGGCTCTTCAGGCTCTTTTGTGTTTCCACACAAATGGTGAAATATTTTGTTGTAGTTCTGTGACAAATGCCATTGGTAGTTCGATAGGGATTGCAATGAACTGTAGATTGCTTTGTGTAGCATAGTCATTTTTGCAATGTTGTTTCTACCAGTCCAAAAACATGGTATATGTCTCCATCTCTTTGTGTCACCTTTAATTTCTTTCCTCAGTGTGTCATGGTTTTCCTCACACATGTATTTTGTCTCTTTGGTAAGTTTACACTCAAGTATGTTATTCTTTTTGTAGCAATGGTAAATGAGAGTGTTTCCTTAATTTCTCTTTCGGATTTTTCATCATTAGTGCATAGTAATGCAAGAGATTTTTGTGCATTAACTTTGTATCATGTGACTGTACCCAACTCATTGATTCGTTCTGGTAATTTTCTGGTAGCGTCTTTAGAATTCTCATTGTATACTATCTAGTCATCTGAAAACAGTGACGGTTTGACTTCTTCTCTTCCAACTTGGATGCTTTTAATTTCTTTTTCTTCTCTGAATGCTGTGGGTAAAACTTCCAAAACCTGCTTAAATAATATTAGTAACAGTTCGCAAACTTGTCTTTTTCCTGATCTTAAAGGAAATGGTTTCAGTGTTTCACCTTTGAGAACAAAGTTGGCTGTGGGTCTGTCATATATGGCCTTTATTATGTTGAGGTACATTCACTCTATGTGTACTTTCTGGAGAGTGTTATCCTAAACTCTTTTGAATGTTTCCAGAAGATTTTTCTCCATTTATTGAGATAATCGTAGGATTTTTCTCCTTCACTTTGTTAGTATGGTTTATCATCTGGATTGATTTGCATATATCGAAAAATCCTACCTTCCTTGGATAAAGCCCACTTGATCATGGTGTATTATCCCTTTAATGTGCTGTTGGATTCTACTTTCTAGTATTTTCTTTGAGATTCTGACATTTAAGGTCATCAGTGATATTGGCCTGTAGTGTTCAATTTATTTGAGAACCTGTCTGATTTTAGTATCAGAGTGATTGTGGCCTCGTTTAATGATTTTGGGAGTGTCCCTCACTCTGTTATATTTTGGAAGAGTCTGAGAACGATAGGTGTTAGCTCTTGTCAAAAGTTTTGATAGAAATCGCCTGTGAAGCCATCTGATATTGGGCTTTTGCTTGTTGGAAAATTTTAAACACAATTTCAATTTCAGTGCTTACGATTAGTCTGTTTATACTTTCTGTTTATCTTGGTTCAGTCTCAGAAGGTTGTGCTTTTCGAAGAATTTGTCCATTTCTTCCAGGTTGTCCATTTAATTGGCAAAAGATGTTTGTAGTAATCTCTCATGATCCTTTGTATTTCTGCAGGGTCAGTTGTTACTTCTCCTTTTTCTTTTCTAATTCTGTTGGTTTGGATCTTCTCCACTTCTTTTCTTAATAAATCTGGCTAATGGTGGATACATTATATGCATGCTCTTAAATATCTAGCTTTTAGGTTTACCGATCTTTGCTCTTGTTTTCTCCATTCTTTTTCATTTATTTCTGATCTGAACTTTCTTATTTCTTTCCTTCTGCTAATCCATTTTTGTTTGTTGGGTGTTTGTCCATTTTTCTCTAACGGCTTTAGGTGTAAGGCTAGGTTGTTTATATGGGGGATTTCTTGTTCCTTGATGGAGGATTTTATTGCTATCAACTTCCCTGTTAGAACTGCTTTTGCTGCATACCATAGGTTGGGGTGGTCGTATTTTCATTGTCATTTTTTTCCAGGTATTTTGCGATTTCATCTTAGTTTTCTTCAGTGATTGCTTGATTATTTAACAGCGTTTTGTTTAGCTTCCATGTGTTTCTATTGTTTACAGTTCTTTTTTTCCTTTCATTGATATCTAGTTTCATGGCACTGTGGTAGGAAATTTTACCTCATACTATTTCAGTTTTCTTAAGTTGACTAAGGCTCTATGTGTGACCCAAGATATGACATATCCTGGAGAATGTTCCATGAGCACTCGAGAAGAAACTGTTTTCTGGTGTTTTGCAAAGGAAAGTCATATACATATCAGTTAAGTCCCTCTTGTTCAATGTGTCATTTAAAGCCCACGTTTCCTTGTTTATTTTCATTTTTGGTGATCAGTCCATTGGTGAAAGAGGGTTGTTAATGTCCCCTACTATTTTTGTGTTACTCTCAGTTTCCCCTTTTAGGGCTGTTAGGATATATCTTATGTATTGAAGTGCTACTACGTTGGCTTCATAAGGATTTGCATTTGCTGTGTCATCTTCTTTGTTTGATTCCTTCATCAGTATGTAGTGTTCTTCTTGGTTTCCTGCAATAGTCTTAATCTTAAAGTCTATTTCATCTGATATGAGAATTCGCACTGCAGGTTTCCTTTGATTTCCATGTGCTTGGAATGTCTTTTTCCATCCCCTCACTTTCAGTTTGTATGTGTCCCTAGGTCTAAAGTGGGTCGCTCCTAGACATCATATTTAACGGTCTTGTTTTTGTATCCCTTCATCCACTCTATGTGTGTTGGTTGGAGCTTTGAATCCATTTACATTTAAGGTAATTATCCGTGTGTATGTTCCTGTTAGCATTTACTTAATTGTTTTTGGTTTGGTATTGGAGGTCTTTTATTTCCTTTCTGTTTCCTGCTTAGAGAAGTTCCTTTATCATTGGTGATATAGACGGTTTGGTGGTGCTGAATTCTCCTACCTTTGGTTTGTCTGTGAAGTTTTTACTTCCTCCCTCCAATCTGAATGAGATTCTTGCTGAGTTCAGTCACATTGGTGGTAGGTTTTTTTCCTTTAATCACTTGAAATATGTCCTGCCACTCCCTACTGTCTTGCAGAATTTCTGCTGAAAGATCAGCTGTTAACTTGATGGGGATTCCCAAATATGGAATTTCTTGCTTTTCCCTTGCTGGTTTTAATACCTTTTCTTTGTATTTCATTCTTGAGAGTTTGATGAATATGTGTCTTGGAGTGTTTCTCCTTGGATTTCTCCTGTTTGGGACTCTCTGAGCTTCCTGGACTTGATTAACTCTTTCCTTTCCCATATTAGAGAAGTTTTCAACTATAATCTTTCTGAATATTTTCTCAGTCCCTTTCTTTTTCTCTTCTTCTTCTGGGCCCCGTCTGATTCGAATGTTGGTGCATTTAATGTTGTTCCAGAGGTCTCTGAGACTGTCCTCAATCTTTTCATTCTTATTTCTTCATACTGCTCTGCAGTAGTGAGTTAAACTATGTTATCTTCCAGGTCACTTATCCGTTCTTCTGCCAGAGTGTTTCTGCTATTGATCACTTCTAGAGAATTTTTAATTTCATTTATAGTTTTCTTCATTATTGTTCGTTTGCCCTTCAGTTCTTCTAGGTCCTTGTGAAAAGTTTCTTGTATTTTCTCTATCCTATTTCCAAGTTTTTGGATCATCTTTACTCTCATTATTCTGAATAATTGTTCAGGTAGACTGCCTATTTCCTCTTCATTTGTTAGGTCTGGTGGGGTTTAAGTTGCTCCTTCATCTGCTGTGTGTTTTTCAGTCTCCTCTTTTTGCTTAATTCACTGCTTGGGGGCTCCTTTTCACAGGCTGCAGCTTCATAGTTATCTTTTTTTTGGTGTTTGTCCAGGTGGCTAAGTTTGTTCCGTGGGTTGTGTAGGCTTCTAAGTGGAGGGGAGTTGTGCCTGTGTTCTGGTGGATGAAGCTGGATCTTGTCTTTCTGCTGGGCAGTTCCACGTCTGGTGGTGTGTGGTTGGGTGTCTGTGGCCTTACTGCGATTTTAGGCATCCTCTGTGATAATGGATGGGGCTGTGTTCCTGTCTTACTCGTTGTTTGGCATACGGTTTCCAGCACTGTAGCTAGCTGGTCATTGAGTGAAGGTGGATCTTGGCGTTGAGATGGAAATCTCTGGGAGATTTTCTCCGTTTGATATTACATGGAGCTGTAAGGTCTCCTGTGCACCAGTGTCCTGAGGTTGGCTCTGCCACCTGAGAAGCGCATCACTGACTCCTGGTTGGAGCACCAAGAGACTTTCATCCACATGGCTCAGAATAAAAGGGACCAAAAAGAGAAAGAAACAAAGACAGAGGATAAACGAAGACACAATTATGTCAAATAAAATAAAATAAAGTTATTAAAATAAAAAATAATTTTTAAGAAAATATTTTAAACGTAAAAATAAGAAAACAGACGGACAGAACCCTAGCACAAATGGTTAAAGCTAAGCTTTCCAGACAAAATCACAAACAGAAGCATACACATAGACACTCAAAAAAAGAGAAAAAGTGGGAATAAAATATAGCTTTTCTCCCAAAAGCCACCACCTCAATTTTCGGATGATTCATTGTGTACTCAGGTAATCCACAGATGCAGGTTACTTCAGGTTGAAAGTAGGGATTTCACCAGCTCTTCCTGAGGCTGCTGAGACACATTTCCCTTTCTCTTCTTTGTTCACACAGCTCCCGCCTTCAGCTTTGGATTTGGATCCGCCTCTTTGTGTAGGTCGCTTGAGGGCCTCTGTTCTTTCCTCAGACAGGACAGGGTTAAAGGGGAAGCTCATTGGCGGCTGTGTCTCACTCAGGCCGGGGGAGTGAGGAGTACGGAATAGGAGTCAGCCTGTAGCAGTATAGCGCATCGTGACTTTGCAGCAGCCTGAGGCGCACCGTGCATCCTCCCAGGGAAGTTGTCCCTGCATCACGGGACACTATCAGTGGCGTGCTGCAGAAGCCCCGTGGAGGGGCACTGTGGATAGTGGCCTGTCTTTGCTAACAGGATTCTTGGTGGCGGCAGCAGCCGCCTTACGTCTCATGCCAGTCTCTGGGGTCCACGCTGATAGCCGCACCTCACGCCGATTTCTGCAGCTCCATTACGCGGCGCTCTTAATACCCTCTCCTCACGTACCAGGAAGGAAATTGGGAAGAAAAATTCTCTTGTCTCTTACGCAGTTGCAGGAGTTTTCCAGGACTCCCTCTGAGCTAGACATGTTGCACTAGCACACTTCAGGCTGTGTTCATGCCGCCAGCCTCAGTCCTCACCGTGGGATCCGGCTGAAACCGCAGCCTCAGCCTCCAACCCCTGCCTTCCCCGGCAGGTGAACAGACAAGCCTCTCAGGTTGGTGAGTTCTGGTCGGCATCGCTCCTCTGTTCGGGAATCTGTCCAGTTTGCCTTCCGCACCTCAGTTGCTGGGCTCTCCTCCGTGGCTCCGAAGTTTCCCCACTCCCTTGCACACACTTCCACCTGCGACGGGGCTTTCTAGGGTGTGGAAACCTTTCCTCCTTCACAGCTGCTTCCCACTGTTGCAAGTCCCATCCCTCGTCTCTTGTGTCTGTTATTTCTTTCTTCTTTTCCCCTACCCTGGTACGTGGGGAGTTTCTTGCCCTTTGGGAGGTGTGAGGTCTTCGGCCAGCGTTCAGTGGCTGTTCTATAGGAGCGGTTCTTCCTGCAGATTTATTTCTGATGAATCTGTGGGGAGGAAAGTGATCTCCGCATCTTACTCTTCCGTCATCTTCAAGTTCCTCCCCCATTGTTGTTTTGATCTGCATTTCTCTAATGATTAGTGATGTTGAGCATGGTTTCATGTGTTTGTTGGCAAATAGTATAGATGCTTTGTAGAAATATCTTTTTCGGTCTTCTGTCCTATTTTGGATTGGGTTGTTTGTTTTTCTGATGTTGAGTTGCATAAGCTCAATGGAGATTAATCCTTTGTCAGTTGCTTCGTTTACAAATATTTTCTCCCATTCTGAGGGTTGTCTTTTCATCCTGATTTTCATTTCTTTTGCTTTGCAAAAGCTTTTCAGATTCACTAGGTCCCATTTGTTTCTTTCTGTTTTTATTTCCAGTTCTCTATGAGGGGGGTCCCAAAACGTCTTGTTGTCATTTATGTCACAGAGTGTTCTGCCTTTATTTTCTTCTAAGAGTTTTAACGTGTCTGGCCTTACATTTAGGTCTGTAATCGATTTGCAGTTTATTTTTGTGTATGGAGTTAAGAAGTGTTGTAATTTCATTCTTTTACACGTAGCTGTGCAGTTTCCCCAGAACCATTATTGAAGAGGCTATCTTTTCTCCATTGTATACTCTTGCCTCCTTTATCAAATAGAAGGGAGTGTGGGTTTATCCGTGGCTTACTGTCCTGTTTCATTGATGTACACTCTGTTTGTGTGCCAGTAGCATACCATTTTTATTATTATAGATGTTTTTTATAGTCTGAAGTCAGGGAACCTGATTCCTCCAGCTCTGTTTTTCTTTCTCAAGATACCTTTGGCTCTTCAGGCTCTTTTGTGTTTCCACACAAATGGTGAAATATTTTGTTGTAGTTCTGTGACAAATGCCATTGGTAGTTCGATAGGGATTGCAATGAACTGTAGATTGCTTTGTGTAGCATAGTCATTTTTGCAATGTTGTTTCTACCAGTCCAAAAACATGGTATATGTCTCCATCTCTTTGTGTCACCTTTAATTTCTTTCCTCAGTGTGTCATGGTTTTCCTCACACATGTATTTTGTCTCTTTGGTAAGTTTACACTCAAGTATGTTATTCTTTTTGTAGCAATGGTAAATGAGAGTGTTTCCTTAATTTCTCTTTCGGATTTTTCATTATTAGTGCATAGTAATGCAAGAGATTTTTGTGCATTAACTTTGTCTCCTGTCACTGTCCCAAATTTATTGATTCGTTCTGGTAGTTTTCTGGTAGCGTCTTTAGAATTCTCTATGTATACTATCTAGTCATCTGAAAAAAGTGACAGTTTGACTTCTTCTCTTCC
>NW_028124118.1:0-29047 GCF_965194825.1 Balaenoptera physalus | reverse complement strand
ATGCTGCTACTAGCCTTATGACATTGATTTCATGGCTGAGTGATATTCCATTGTACATAAGGACCACAACTTTTTTATCCATTTTTCGCTTTCCTGGGATATTTAAGGTGGAAGGAAGTGGAGGTCCTTGTCAACAGAGCAGCCCTAACCTTTGGGGTGCTTGTGTCTTGCTGATTTTCAATTTTCCCACTTTATCCCCCCATGCGTGGAAGTGCCCTATGCTCTCTAAGCTGTGTTTTTTAGATGTTTCAGGACACACCGTACACTTCTCCAGAGTGGCTGTTGGCAATTTACATCCCGCCCATCAGTGTAGCAAGGCTCCCATTTCTCCATGGCCTGTCCTGCATTTCTGGTTTTGACACTTTTTTCAGCATGGCCCTTTTGACCGATGGGAAGTGAGACTTCTTTGTAGCGCTGATTTGCCTTTCCAGGTTGCTTGGTAGGCCAAAAAGGGCGTATGCGTTTTTTCCTGAATATATTCAGGAAAAAACGCATACGCCCTTTTTGGCCAAGGGCATCATTGTCAACGTTTTGCCGCTTTTCATGTGCTTTAAAGGCGATTCGAATCTTCCTCCTGAAATCTGTTTCCTGCAATTCTGCCTTGATTTCAAATCCTCTTCTTTGCCTTCCCTCAATATATTTGTGGACGAGAGTTATCATTTATAACTCTGCAGGTTTGTGAATTACAGTGCCCTGAAGCTCCATTTTACAAGTCGCTTTTTTGGGAGCCAGCCGCAAAAGCGCAGGATGGCTTCAGGCCCTGTTCTGGTTCCGGGGGGCAGGCTGAGCCTGTGGTTAATTCTTCTTCCTGATGGGAAAATAGAGTGACCTGTGCCTGTCCCAACACCAAGAGCTAGTCTCTCATTGGTTCCCCGTCTTCCCGTTCATCCTCAGGACAAATTGCAACCTGTACGGAACAGGAGGTTAAAGGTGCTGATGCTCCAAGTAGGGAGATTGCTAGTAAAGTGGCTGGAATGGCGAACCCGAGCACAAGGAGATGAGAAATGAGGTGCGTTTTAGAAAACTTTCCCCATCACACGGTGTACCATCTTCTGGGTTTCTCATGCATGTTTTCGATGTAGGAAGATGCCCTTGAACCTGGAGATTTGGGACCCATGCGATGGGTAGCACGCAGTATTACTTTAAAGGGTCTGCGTTTGCTCACCCAACCTCACCGAACCTCTCAGCCCCAAGAGTGTCCACCCTTATGTCTCATCCAGCTGTGGGTCTAGATATGGTCAATCCAGGTTGCATCACAGCCCCTGAACGAATTGTGTAAGAATTTCTCTCTCTTTCCCTGTCTTTGTTTCATGGGTTTTTAAAAGTAATTTATTTTTATAATGGGGTTTAGCTGCTTTTCACGGCTGTGTTTATGCCGCTTTACACCCACTTGACACACTAACAGAGAGATATCAATACATAGGTTTTAAGATTATTACTAGTCAGATATATTCTTGTGCGGTGAATCGGGCGTGTTGAGTCCAGTTCTCTGAGCAAGGAGTAGGTCTTGTCTATTCCATATTGGGTTTATGGAACGGTATCTGAGCTAATTTGAAACTCTTGTTTTATGTATCACCCCACCTCACCTTTCCCGTTAAGCAGCCATAGTGTGTTTTCTGCATGTGTGACTCTGTTCTGTATTGTAAGTCAGTTCAAGTGTAACGGTTTTTACATTCCCTCTATAAGTGACACCTTATGAGAAGTGTCCTTTTCTGTGTGACTTATTTCACTTAGAATCGTCTTACCTAAATCCACTCATCATGCTGCTACTAGCCTTATGACATTGATTTCATGGCTGAGTGATATTCCATTGTACATAAGGACCACAACTTTTTTATCCATTTTTCGCTTTCCTGGGATATTTAAGGTGGAAGGAAGTGGAGGTCCTTGTCAACAGAGCAGCCCTAAACTTTGGGGTGCTTGTGTCTTGCTGATTTTCAATTTTCCCACTTTATCCCCCCATGCGTGGAAGTGCCCTATGCTCTCTAAGCTGTGTTTTTTAGATGTTTCAGGACACACCGTACACTTCTCCAGAGTGGCTGTTGGCAATTTACATCCCGCCCATCAGTGTAGCAAGGCTCCCATTTCTCCATGGCCTGTCCTGCATTTCTGGTTTTGACAGTTTTTTCAGCATGGCCCTTTTGACCGATGGGAAGCGAGACTTCTTTGTAGCGCTGATTTGCCTTTCCAGGTTGCTTGGTTGGCCAAAAAGGGCGTATGCGTTTTTTCCTGAATATATTCAGGAAAAAACGCATACGCCCTTTTTGGCCAAGGGCATCATTGTCAACGTTTTGCCGCTTTTCATGTGCTTTAAAGGCGATTCGAATCTACCTCCTGAAATCTGTTTCCTGCAATTCTGCCTTGATTTCAAATCCTCTTCTTTGCCTTCCCTCAATATATTTGTGGACGAGAGTTATCATTTATAACTCTGCAGGTTTGTGAATTGCAGTGCCCTGAAGCTCCATTTTACAAGTCGCTTTTTTGGGAGCCGGCCGCAAAAGCGCAGGATGGCTTCAGGCCCTGTTCTGGTTCCGGGGGGCAGGCTGAGCCTGTGGTTAATTCTTCTTCCTGATGGGAAAATAGAGTGACCTGTGCCTGTCCCAACACCAAGAGCTAGTCTCTCATTGGTTCCCCGTCTTCCCGTTCATCCTCAGGACAAATTGCAACCTGTACGGAACAGGAGGTTAAAGGTGCTGATGCTCCAAGTAGGGAGATTGCTAGTAAAGTGGCTGGAATGGCGAACCCGAGCACAAGGAGATGAGAAATGAGGTGCGTTTTAGAAACCTTTCCCCATCACACGGTGTACCATCTTCTGGGTTTCTCATGCATGTTTTCGATGTAGGAAGATGCCCTTGAACCTGGAGATTTGTGACCCATGCGATGGGTAGCACGCAGTATTACTTTAAAGGGTCTGCGTTTGCTCACCCAACCTCACCAAACCTCTCAGCCCCAAGAGTGTCCACCCTTATGTCTCATCCAGCTGTGGGTCTAGATATGGTCAATCCAGGTTGCATCACAGCCCCTGAACGAATTGTGTAAGAATTTCTCTCTCTTTCCCTGTCTTTGTTTCATGGGTTTTTAAAAGTAATTTATTTTTATAATGGGGTTTAGCTGCTTTTCACGGCTGTGTTTAGGCCGCTTTACACCCACTTGACACACTAACAGAGAGATATCAATACATAGGTTTTAAGATTATTACTAGTCAGATATATTCTTGTGCGGTGAATCGGGCGTGTTGAGTCCAGTTCTCTGAGCAAGGAGTAGGTCTTGTCTATTCCATATTGGGTTTATGGAACGGTATCTGAGCTAATTTGAAACTCTTGTTTTATGTATCACCCCACCTCACCTTTCCCGTTAAGCAGCCATAGTGTGTTTTCTGCATGTGTGACTCTGCTCTGTTTTGTAATTCAGTTCAAGTGTAACGGTTTTTACATTCCCTCTATAAGTGACACCTTATGAGAAGTGTCCTTTTCTGTGTGACTTATTTCACTTAGAATCGTCTTACCTAAATCCACTCATCATGCTGCTACTAGCCTTATGACATTGATTTCATGGCTGAGTGATATTCCATTGTACATAAGGACCACAACTTTTTTATCCATTTTTCGCTTTCCTGGGATATTTAAGGTGGAAGGAAGTGGAGGTCCTTGTCAACAGAGCAGCCCTAACCTTTGGTGTGCTGTGTCTTGCTGATTTTCAATTTTCCCACTTTATCCCCCCATGCGTGGAAGTGCCCTATGCTCTCTAAGCTGTGTTTTTTAGATGTTTCAGGACACACCGTACACTTCTCCAGAGTGGCTGTTGGCAATTTACATCCCGCCCATCAGTGTAGCAAGGCTCCCATTTCTCCATGGCCTGTCCTGCATTTCTGGTTTTGACACTTTTTTCAGCATGGCCCTTTTGACCGATGGGAAGTGAGACTTCTTTGTAGCGCTGATTTGCCTTTCCAGGTTGCTTGGTAGGCCAAAAAGGGCGTATGCGTTTTTTCCTGAATATATTCAGGAAAAAACGCATACGCCCTTTTTGGCCAAGGGCATCATTGTCAACGTTTTGCCGCTTTTCATGTGCTTTAAAGGCGATTCGAATCTTCCTCCTGAAATCTGTTTCCTGCAATTCTGCCTTGATTTCAAATCCTCTTCTTTGCCTTCCCTCAATATATTTGTGGACGAGAGTTATCATTTATAACTCTGCAGGTTTGTGAATTGCAGTGCCCTGAAGCTCCATTTTACAAGTCGCTTTTTTGGGAGCCGGCCGCAAAAGCGCAGGATGGCTTCAGGCCCTGTTCTGGTTCCGGGGGGCAGGCTGAGCCTGTGGTTAATTCTTCTTCCTGATGGGAAAATAGAGTGACCTGTGCCTGTCCCAACACCAAGAGCTAGTCTCTCATTGGTTCCCCGTCTTCCCGTTCATCCTCAGGACAAATTGCAACCTGTACGGAACAGGAGGTTAAAGGTGCTGATGCTCCAAGTAGGGAGATTGCTAGTAAAGTGGCTGGAATGGCGAACCCGAGCACAAGGAGATGAGAAATGAGGTGCGTTTTAGAAACCTTTCCCCATCACACGGTGTACCATCTTCTGGGTTTCTCATGCATGTTTTCGATGTAGGAAGATGCCCTTGAACCTGGAGATTTGGGACCCATGCGATGGGTAGCACGCAGTATTACTTTAAAGGGTCTGCGTTTGCTCACCCAACCTCACCGAACCTCTCAGCCCCAAGAGTGTCCACCCTTATGTCTCATCCAGCTGTGGGTCTAGATATGGTCAATCCAGGTTGCATCACAGCCCCTGAACGAATTGTGTAAGAATTTCTCTCTCTTTCCCTGTCTTTGTTTCATGGGTTTTTAAAAGTAATTTATTTTTATAATGGGGTTTAGCTGCTTTTCACGGCTGTGTTTAGGCCGCTTTACACCCACTTGACACACTAACAGAGAGATATCAATACATAGGTTTTAAGATTATTACTAGTCAGATATATTCTTGTGCGGTGAATCGGGCGTGTTGAGTCCAGTTCTCTGAGCAAGGAGTAGGTCTTGTCTATTCCATATTGGGTTTATGGAACGGTATCTGAGCTAATTTGAAACTCTTGTTTTATGTATCACCCCACCTCACCTTTCCCGTTAAGCAGCCATAGTGTGTTTTCTGCATGTGTGACTCTGCTCTGTTTTGTAATTCAGTTCAAGTGTAACGGTTTTTACATTCCCCCTATAAGTGACACCTTATGAGAAGTGTCCTTTTGTGTGTGACTTATTTCACTTAGAATCGTCTTACCTAAATCCACTCATCATGCTGCTACTAGCCTTATGACATTGATTTCATGGCTGAGTGATATTCCATTGTACATAAGGACCACAACTTTTTTATCCATTTTTCGCTTTCCTGGGATATTTAAGGTGGAAGGAAGTGGAGGTCCTTGTCAACAGAGCAGCCCTAACCTTTGGGGTGCTTGTGTCTTGCTGATTTTCAATTTTCCCACTTTATCCCCCCATGCGTGGAAGTGCCCTATGCTCTCTAAGCTGTGTTTTTTAGATGTTTCAGGACACACCGTACACTTCTCCAGAGTGGCTGTTGGCAATTTACATCCCGCCCATCAGTGTAGCAAGGCTCCCATTTCTCCATGGCCTGTCCTGCATTTCTGGTTTTGACACTTTTTTCAGCATGGCCCTTTTGACCGATGGGAAGCGAGACTTCTTTGTAGCGCTGATTTGCCTTTCCAGGTTGCTTGGTAGGCCAAAAAGGGCGTATGCGTTTTTTCCTGAATATATTCAGGAAAAAACGCATACGCCCTTTTTGGCCAAGGGCATCATTGTCAACGTTTTGCCGCTTTTCATGTGCTTTAAAGGCGATTCGAATCTTCCTCCTGAAATCTGTTTCCTGCAATTCTGCCTTGATTTCAAATCCTCTTCTTTGCCTTCCCTCAATATATTTGTGGACGAGAGTTATCATTTATAACTCTGCAGGTTTGTGAATTACAGTGCCCTGAAGCTCCATTTTACAAGTCGCTTTTTTGGGAGCCGGCCGCAAAAGCGCAGGATGGCTTCAGGCCCTGTTCTGGTTCCGGGGGGCAGGCTGAGCCTGTGGTTAATTCTTCTTCCTGATGGGAAAATAGAGTGACCTGTGCCTGTCCCAACACCAAGAGCTAGTCTCTCATTGGTTCCCCGTCTTCCCGTTCATCCTCAGGACAAATTGCAACCTGTACGGAACAGGAGGTTAAAGGTGCTGATGCTCCAAGTAGGGAGATTGCTAGTAAAGTGGCTGGAATGGCGAACCCGAGCACAAGGAGATGAGAAATGAGGTGCGTTTTAGAAACCTTTCCCCATCACACGGTGTACCATCTTCTGGGTTTCTCATGCATGTTTTCGATGTAGGAAGATGCCCTTGAACCTGCAGATTTGGGACCCATGCGATGTGTAGCACGCAGTATTACTTTAAAGGGTCTGCGTTTGCTCACCCAACCTCACCGAACCTCTCAGCCCCAAGAGTGTCCACCCTTATGTCTCATCCAGCTGTGGGTCTAGATATGGTCAATCCAGGTTGCATCACAGCCCCTGAACGAATTGTGTAAGAATTTCTCTCTCTTTCCCTGTCTTTGTTTCATGGGTTTTTAAAAGTAATTTATTTTTATAATGGGGTTTAGCTGCTTTTCACGGCTGTGTTTAGGCCGCTTTACACCCACTTGACACACTAACAGAGAGATATCAATACATAGGTTTTAAGATTATTACTAGTCAGATATATTCTTGTGCGGTGAATCGGGTGTGTTGAGTCCAGTTCTCTGAGCAAGGAGTAGGTCTTGTCTATTCCATATTGGGTTTATGGAACGGTATCTGAGCTAATTTGAAACTCTTGTTTTATGTATCACCCCACCTCACCTTTCCCGTTAAGCAGCCATAGTGTGTTTTCTGCATGTGTGACTCTGCTCTGTTTTGTAATTCAGTTCAAGTGTAACGGTTTTTACATTCCCTCTATAAGTGACACCTTATGAGAAGTGTCCTTTTCTGTGTGACTTATTTCACTTAGAATCGTCTTACCTAAATCCACTCATCATGCTGCTACTAGCCTTATGACATTGATTTCATGGCTGAGTGATATTCCATTGTACATAAGGACCACAACTTTTTTATCCATTTTTCGCTTTCCTGGGATATTTAAGGTGGAAGGAAGTGGAGGTCCTTGTCAACAGAGCAGCCCTAACCTTTGGTGTGCTTGTGTCTTGCTGATTTTCAATTTTCCCACTTTATCCCCCCATGCGTGGAAGTGCCCTATGCTCTCTAAGCTGTGTTTTTTAGATGTTTCAGGACACACCGTACACTTCTCCAGAGTGGCTGTTGGCAATTTACATCCCGCCCATCAGTGTAGCAAGGCTCCCATTTCTCCATGGCCTGTCCTGCATTTCTGGTTTTGACACTTTTTTCAGCATGGCCCTTTTGACCGATGGGAAGCGAGACTTCTTTGTAGCGCTGATTTGCCTTTCCAGGTTGTTTGGTAGGCCAAAAAGGGCGTATGCGTTTTTTCCTGAATATATTCAGGAAAAAACGCATACGCCCGTTTTGGCCAAGGGCATCATTGTCAACGTTTTGCCGCTTTTCATGTGCTTTAAAGGCGATTCGAATCTTCCTCCTGAAATCTGTTTCCTGCAATTCTGCCTTGATTTCAAATCCTCTTCTTTGCCTTCCCTCAATATATTTGTGGACGAGAGTTATCATTTATAACTCTGCAGGTTTGTGAATTGCAGTGCCCTGAAGCTCCATTTTACAAGTCGCTTTTTTGGGAGCCGGCCGCAAAAGCGCAGGATGGCTTCAGGCCCTGTTCTGGTTCCGGGGGGCAGGCTGAGCCTGTGGTTAATTCTTCTTCCTGATGGGAAAATAGAGTGACCTGTGCCTGTCCCAACACCAAGAGCTAGTCTCTCATTGGTTCCCCGTCTTCCCGTTCATCCTCAGGACAAATTGCAACCTGTACGGAACAGGAGGTTAAAGGTGCTGATGCTCCAAGTAGGGAGATTGCTAGTAAAGTGGCTGGAATGGCGAACCCGAGCACAAGGAGATGAGAAATGAGGTGCGTTTTAGAAACCTTTCCCCATCACACGGTGTACCATCTTCTGGGTTTCTCATGCATGTTTTCGATGTAGGAAGATGCCCTTGAACCTGGAGATTTGGGACCCATGCGATGGGTAGCACGCAGTATTACTTTAAAGGGTCTGCGTTTGCTCACCCAACCTCACCGAACCTCTCAGCCCCAAGAGTGTCCACCCTTATGTCTCATCCAGCTGTGGGTCTAGATATGGTCAATCCAGGTTGCATCACAGCCCCTGAACGAATTGTGTAAGAATTTCTCTCTCTTTCCCTGTCTTTGTTTCATGGGTTTTTAAAAGTAATTTATTTTTATAATGGGGTTTAGCTGCTTTTCACGGCTGTGTTTAGGCCGCTTTACACCCACTTGACACACTAACAGAGAGATATCAATACATAGGTTTTAAGATTATTACTAGTCAGATATATTCTTGTGCGGTGAATCGGGCGTGTTGAGTCCAGTTCTCTGAGCAAGGAGTAGGTCTTGTCTATTCCATATTGGGTTTATGGAACGGTATCTGAGCTAATTTGAAATTCTTGTTTTATGTATCACCCCACCTCACCTTTCCCGTTAAGCAGCCATAGTGTGTTTTCTGCATGTGTGACTCTGTTCTGTTTTGTAATTCAGTTCAAGTGTAACGGTTTTTACATTCCCCCTATAAGTGACACCTTATGAGAAGTGTCCTTTTGTGTGTGACTTATTTCACTTAGAATCGTCTTACCTAAATCCACTCATCATGCTGCTACTAGCCTTATGACATTGATTTCATGGCTGAGTGATATTCCATTGTACATAAGGACCACAACTTTTTTATCCATTTTTCGCTTTCCTGGGATATTTAAGGTGGAAGGAAGTGGAGGTCCTTGTCAACAGAGCAGCCCTAACCTTTGGGGTGCTTGTGTCTTGCTGATTTTCAATTTTCCCACTTTATCCCCCCATGCGTGGAAGTGCCCTATGCTCTCTAAGCTGTGTTTTTTAGATGTTTCAGGACACACCGTACACTTCTCCAGAGTGGCTGTTGGCAATTTACATCCCGCCCATCAGTGTAGCAAGGCTCCCATTTCTCCATGGCCTGTCCTGCATTTCTGGTTTTGACACTTTTTTCAGCATGGCCCTTTTGACCGATGGGAAGCGAGACTTCTTTGTAGCGCTGATTTGCCTTTCCAGGTTGCTTGGTAGGCCAAAAAGGGCGTATGCGTTTTTTCCTGAATATATTCAGGAAAAAACGCATACGCCCTTTTTGGCCAAGGGCATCATTGTCAACGTTTTGCCGCTTTTCATGTGCTTTAAAGGCGATTCGAATCTTCCTCCTGAAATCTGTTTCCTGCAATTCTGCCTTGATTTCAAATCCTCTTCTTTGCCTTCCCTCAATATATTTGTGGACGAGAGTTATCATTTATAACTCTGCAGGTTTGTGAATTACAGTGCCCTGAAGCTCCATTTTACAAGTCGCTTTTTTGGGAGCCGGCCGCAAAAGCGCAGGATGGCTTCAGGCCCTGTTCTGGTTCCGGGGGGCAGGCTGAGCCTGTGGTTAATTCTTCTTCCTGATGGGAAAATAGAGTGACCTGTGCCTGTCCCAACACCAAGAGCTAGTCTCTCATTGGTTCCCCGTCTTCCCGTTCATCCTCAGGACAAATTGCAACCTGTACGGAACAGGAGGTTAAAGGTGCTGATGCTCCAAGTAGGGAGATTGCTAGTAAAGTGGCTGGAATGGCGAACCCGAGCACAAGGAGATGAGAAATGAGGTGCGTTTTAGAAACCTTTCCCCATCACACGGTGTACCATCTTCTGGGTTTCTCATGCATGTTTTCGATGTAGGAAGATGCCCTTGAACCTGCAGATTTGGGACCCATGCGATGTGTAGCACGCAGTATTACTTTAAAGGGTCTGCGTTTGCTCACCCAACCTCACCGAACCTCTCAGCCCCAAGAGTGTCCACCCTTATGTCTCATCCAGCTGTGGGTCTAGATATGGTCAATCCAGGTTGCATCACAGCCCCTGAACGAATTGTGTAAGAATTTCTCTCTCTTTCCCTGTCTTTGTTTCATGGGTTTTTAAAAGTAATTTATTTTTATAATGGGGTTTAGCTGCTTTTCACGGCTGTGTTTAGGCCGCTTTACACCCACTTGACACACTAACAGAGAGATATCAATACATAGGTTTTAAGATTATTACTAGTCAGATATATTCTTGTGCGGTGAATCGGGCGTGTTGAGTCCAGTTCTCTGAGCAAGGAGTAGGTCTTGTCTATTCCATATTGGGTTTATGGAACGGTATCTGAGCTAATTTGAAACTCTTGTTTTATGTATCACCCCACCTCACCTTTCCCGTTAAGCAGCCATAGTGTGTTTTCTGCATGTGTGACTCTGTTCTGTATTGTAAGTCAGTTCAAGTGTAACGGTTTTTACATTCCCTCTATAAGTGACACCTTATGAGAAGTGTCCTTTTCTGTGTGACTTATTTCACTTAGAATCGTCTTACCTAAATCCACTCATCATGCTGCTACTAGCCTTATGACATTGATTTCATGGCTGAGTGATATTCCATTGTACATAAGGACCACAACTTTTTTATCCATTTTTCGCTTTCCTGGGATATTTAAGGTGGAAGGAAGTGGAGGTCCTTGTCAACAGAGCAGCCCTAAACTTTGGGGTGCTTGTGTCTTGCTGATTTTCAATTTTCCCACTTTATCCCCCCATGCGTGGAAGTGCCCTATGCTCTCTAAGCTGTGTTTTTTAGATGTTTCAGGACACACCGTACACTTCTCCAGAGTGGCTGTTGGCAATTTACATCCCGCCCATCAGTGTAGCAAGGCTCCCATTTCTCCATGGCCTGTCCTGCATTTCTGGTTTTGACAGTTTTTTCAGCATGGCCCTTTTGACCGATGGGAAGCGAGACTTCTTTGTAGCGCTGATTTGCCTTTCCAGGTTGCTTGGTTGGCCAAAAAGGGCGTATGCGTTTTTTCCTGAATATATTCAGGAAAAAACGCATACGCCCTTTTTGGCCAAGGGCATCATTGTCAACGTTTTGCCGCTTTTCATGTGCTTTAAAGGCGATTCGAATCTACCTCCTGAAATCTGTTTCCTGCAATTCTGCCTTGATTTCAAATCCTCTTCTTTGCCTTCCCTCAATATATTTGTGGACGAGAGTTATCATTTATAACTCTGCAGGTTTGTGAATTGCAGTGCCCTGAAGCTCCATTTTACAAGTCGCTTTTTTGGGAGCCGGCCGCAAAAGCGCAGGATGGCTTCAGGCCCTGTTCTGGTTCCGGGGGGCAGGCTGATCCTGTGGTTAATTCTTCTTCCTGATGGGAAAATAGAGTGACCTGTGCCTGTCCCAACACCAAGAGCTAGTCTCTCATTGGTTCCCCGTCTTCCCGTTCATCCTCAGGACAAATTGCAACCTGTACGGAACAGGAGGTTAAAGGTGCTGATGCTCCAAGTAGGGAGATTGCTAGTAAAGTGGCTGGAATGGCGAACCCGAGCACAAGGAGATGAGAAATGAGGTGCGTTTTAGAAACCTTTCCCCATCACACGGTGTACCATCTTCTGGGTTTCTCATGCATGTTTTCGATGTAGGAAGATGCCCTTGAACCTGGAGATTTGGGACCCATGCGATGGGTAGCACGCAGTATTACTTTAAAGGGTCTGCGTTTGCTCACCCAACCTCACCAAACCTCTCAGCCCCAAGAGTGTCCACCCTTATGTCTCATCCAGCTGTGGGTCTAGATATGGTCAATCCAGGTTGCATCACAGCTCCTGAACGAATTGTGTAAGAATTTCTCTCTCTTTCCCTGTCTTTGTTTCATGGGTTTTTAAAAGTAATTTATTTTTATAATGGGGTTCAGCTGCTTTTCACGGCTGTGTTTATGCCGCTTTACACCCACTTGACACACTAACAGAGAGATATCAATACATAGGTTTTAAGATTATTACTAGTCAGATATATTCTTGTGCGGTGAATCGGGCGTGTTGAGTCCAGTTCTCTGAGCAAGGAGTAGGTCTTGTCTATTACATATTGGGTTTATGGAACGGTATCTGAGCTAATTTGAAACTCTTGTTTTATGTATCACCCCACCTCACCTTTCCCATTAAGCAGCCATAGTGTGTTTTCTGCATGTGTGACTCTGTTCTGTATTGTAAGTCAGTTCAAGTGTAACGGTTTTTACATTCCCTCTATAAGTGACACCTTATGAGAAGTGTCCTTTTCTGTGTGACTTATTTCACTTAGAATCGTCTTACCTAAATCCACTCATCATGCTGCTACTAGCCTTATGACATTTATTTCATGGCTGAGTGATATTCCATTGTACATAAGGACCACAACTTTTTTATCCATTTTTCGCTTTCCTGGGATATTTAAGGTGGAAGGAAGTGGATGTCCTTGTCAACAGAGCAGCCCTAAACTTTGGGGTGCTTGTGTCTTGCTGATTTTCAATTTTCCCACTTTATCCCCCCATGCGTGGAAGTGCCCTATGCTCTCTAAGCTGTGTTTTTTAGATGTTTCAGGACACACCGTACACTTCTCCAGAGTGGCTGTTGGCAATTTACATCCCGCCCATCAGTGTAGCAAGGCTCCCATTTCTCCATGGCCTGTCCTGCATTTCTGGTTTTGACACTTTTTTCAGCATGGCCCTTTTGACCGATGGGAAGCGAGACTTCTTTGTAGCGCTGATTTGCCTTTCCAGGTTGCTTGTTTGGCCAAAAAGGGCGTATGCGTTTTTTCCTGAATATATTCAGGAAAAAACGCATACGCCCTTTTTGGCCAAGGGCATCATTGTCAACGTTTTGCCGCTTTTCATGTGCTTTAAAGGCGATTCGAATCTACCTCCTGAAATCTGTTTCCTGCAATTCTGCCTTGATTTCAAATCCTCTTCTTTGCCTTCCCTCAATATATTTGTGGACGAGAGTTATCATTTATAACTCTGCAGGTTTGTGAATTGCAGTGCCCTGAAGCTCCATTTTACAAGTCGCTTTTTTGGGAGCCGGCCGCAAAAGCGCAGGATGGCTTCAGGCCCTGTTCTGGTTCCGGGGGGCAGGCTGAGCCTGTGGTTAATTCTTCTTCCTGATGGGAAAATAGAGTGACCTGTGCCTGTCCCAACACCAAGAGCTAGTCTCTCATTGGTTCCCCGTCTTCCCGTTCATCCTCAGGACAAATTGCAACCTGTACGGAACAGGAGGTTAAAGGTGCTGATGCTCCAAGTAGGGAGATTGCTAGTAAAGTGGCTGGAATGGCGAACCCGAGCACAAGGAGATGAGAAATGAGGTGCGTTTTAGAAACCTTTCCCCATCACACGGTGTACCATCTTCTGGGTTTCTCATGCATGTTTTCGATGTAGGAAGATGCCCTTGAACCTGGAGATTTGTGACCCATGCGATGGGTAGCACGCAGTATTACTTTAAAGGGTCTGCGTTTGCTCACCAAACCTCACCAAACCTCTCAGCCCCAAGAGTGTCCACCCTTATGTCTCATCCAGCTGTGGGTCTAGATATGGTCAATCCAGGTTGCATCACAGCCCCTGAACGAATTGTGTAAGAATTTCTCTCTCTTTCCCTGTCTTTGTTTCATGGGTTTTTAAAAGTAATTTATTTTTATAATGGGGTTTAGCTGCTTTTCACGGCTGTGTTTAGGCCGCTTTACACCCACTTGACACACTAACAGAGAGATATCAATATATAGGTTTTAAGATTATTACTAGTCAGATATATTCTTGTGCGGTGAATCGGGCGTGTTGAGTCCAGTTCTCTGAGCAAGGAGTAGGTCTTGTCTATTCCATATTGGGTTTATGGAACGGTATCTGAGCTAATTTGAAACTCTTGTTTTATGTATCACCCCACCTCACCTTTCCCGTTAAGCAGCCATAGTGTGTTTTCTGCATGTGTGACTCTGCTCTGTTTTGTAATTCAGTTCAAGTGTAACGGTTTTTACATTCCCTCTATAAGTGACACCTTATGAGAAGTGTCCTTTTCTGTGTGACTTATTTCACTTAGAATCGTCTTACCTAAATCCACTCATCATGCTGCTACTAGCCTTATGACATTGATTTCATGGCTGAGTGATATTCCATTGTACATAAGGACCACAACTTTTTTATCCATTTTTCGCTTTCCTGGGATATTTAAGGTGGAAGGAAGTGGAGGTCCTTGTCAACAGAGCAGCCCTAACCTTTGGGGTGCTTGTGTCTTGCTGATTTTCAATTTTCCCACTTTATCCCCCCATGCGTGGAAGTGCCCTATGCTCTCTAAGCTGTGTTTTTTAGATGTTTCAGGACACACCGTACACTTCTCCAGAGTGGCTGTTGGCAATTTACATCCCGCCCATCAGTGTAGCAAGGCTCCCATTTCTCCATGGCCTGTCCTGCATTTCTGGTTTTGACACTTTTTTCAGCATGGCCCTTTTGACCGATGGGAAGTGAGACTTCTTTGTAGCGCTGATTTGCCTTTCCAGGTTGCTTGGTAGGCCAAAAAGGGCGTATGCGTTTTTTCCTGAATATATTCAGGAAAAAACGCATACGCCCTTTTTGGCCAAGGGCATCATTGTCAACCTTTTGCCGCTTTTCATGTGCTTTAAAGGCGATTCGAATCTTCCTCCTGAAATCTGTTTCCTGCAATTCTGCCTTGATTTCAAATCCTCTTCTTTGCCTTCCCTCAATATATTTGTGGACGAGAGTTATCATTTATAACTCTGCAGGTTTGTGAATTACAGTGCCCTGAAGCTCCATTTTACAAGTCGCTTTTTTGGGAGCCAGCCGCAAAAGCGCAGGATGGCTTCAGGCCCTGTTCTGGTTCCGGGGGGCAGGCTGAGCCTGTGGTTAATTCTTCTTCCTGATGGGAAAATAGAGTGACCTGTGCCTGTCCCAACACCAAGAGCTAGTCTCTCATTGGTTCCCCGTCTTCCCGTTCATCCTCAGGACAAATTGCAACCTGTACGGAACAGGAGGTTAAAGGTGCTGATGCTCCAAGTAGGGAGATTGCTAGTAAAGTGGCTGGAATGGCGAACCCGAGCACAAGGAGATGAGAAATGAGGTGCGTTTTAGAAAACTTTCCCCATCACACGGTGTACCATCTTCTGGGTTTCTCATGCATGTTTTCGATGTAGGAAGATGCCCTTGAACCTGGAGATTTGGGACCCATGCGATGGGTAGCACGCAGTATTACTTTAAAGGGTCTGCGTTTGCTCACCCAACCTCACCGAACCTCTCAGCCCCAAGAGTGTCCACCCTTATGTCTCATCCAGCTGTGGGTCTAGATATGGTCAATCCAGGTTGCATCACAGCCCCTGAACGAATTGTGTAAGAATTTCTCTCTCTTTCCCTGTCTTTGTTTCATGGGTTTTTAAAAGTAATTTATTTTTATAATGGGGTTTAGCTGCTTTTCACGGCTGTGTTTATGCCGCTTTACACCCACTTGACACACTAACAGAGAGATATCAATACATAGGTTTTAAGATTATTACTAGTCAGATATATTCTTGTGCGGTGAATCGGGCGTGTTGAGTCCAGTTCTCTGAGCAAGGAGTAGGTCTTGTCTATTCCATATTGGGTTTATGGAACGGTATCTGAGCTAATTTGAAACTCTTGTTTTATGTATCACCCCACCTCACCTTTCCCGTTAAGCAGCCATAGTGTGTTTTCTGCATGTGTGACTCTGTTCTGTATTGTAAGTCAGTTCAAGTGTAACGGTTTTTACATTCCCTCTATAAGTGACACCTTATGAGAAGTGTCCTTTTCTGTGTGACTTATTTCACTTAGAATCGTCTTACCTAAATCCACTCATCATGCTGCTACTAGCCTTATGACATTGATTTCATGGCTGAGTGATATTCCATTGTACATAAGGACCACAACTTTTTTATCCATTTTTCGCTTTCCTGGGATATTTAAGGTGGAAGGAAGTGGAGGTCCTTGTCAACAGAGCAGCCCTAAACTTTGGGGTGCTTGTGTCTTGCTGATTTTCAATTTTCCCACTTTATCCCCCCATGCGTGGAAGTGCCCTATGCTCTCTAAGCTGTGTTTTTTAGATGTTTCAGGACACACCGTACACTTCTCCAGAGTGGCTGTTGGCAATTTACATCCCGCCCATCAGTGTAGCAAGGCTCCCATTTCTCCATGGCCTGTCCTGCATTTCTGGTTTTGACAGTTTTTTCAGCATGGCCCTTTTGACCGATGGGAAGCGAGACTTCTTTGTAGCGCTGATTTGCCTTTCCAGGTTGCTTGGTTGGCCAAAAAGGGCGTATGCGTTTTTTCCTGAATATATTCAGGAAAAAACGCATACGCCCTTTTTGGCCAAGGGCATCATTGTCAACGTTTTGCCGCTTTTCATGTGCTTTAAAGGCGATTCGAATCTACCTCCTGAAATCTGTTTCCTGCAATTCTGCCTTGATTTCAAATCCTCTTCTTTGCCTTCCCTCAATATATTTGTGGACGAGAGTTATCATTTATAACTCTGCAGGTTTGTGAATTGCAGTGCCCTGAAGCTCCATTTTACAAGTCGCTTTTTTGGGAGCCGGCCGCAAAAGCGCAGGATGGCTTCAGGCCCTGTTCTGGTTCCGGGGGGCAGGCTGAGCCTGTGGTTAATTCTTCTTCCTGATGGGAAAATAGAGTGACCTGTGCCTGTCCCAACACCAAGAGCTAGTCTCTCATTGGTTCCCCGTCTTCCCGTTCATCCTCAGGACAAATTGCAACCTGTACGGAACAGGAGGTTAAAGGTGCTGATGCTCCAAGTAGGGAGATTGCTAGTAAAGTGGCTGGAATGGCGAACCCGAGCACAAGGAGATGAGAAATGAGGTGCGTTTTAGAAACCTTTCCCCATCACACGGTGTACCATCTTCTGGGTTTCTCATGCATGTTTTCGATGTAGGAAGATGCCCTTGAACCTGGAGATTTGTGACCCATGCGATGGGTAGCACGCAGTATTACTTTAAAGGGTCTGCGTTTGCTCACCCAACCTCACCAAACCTCTCAGCCCCAAGAGTGTCCACCCTTATGTCTCATCCAGCTGTGGGTCTAGATATGGTCAATCCAGGTTGCATCACAGCCCCTGAACGAATTGTGTAAGAATTTCTCTCTCTTTCCCTGTCTTTGTTTCATGGGTTTTTAAAAGTAATTTATTTTTATAATGGGGTTTAGCTGCTTTTCACGGCTGTGTTTAGGCCGCTTTACACCCACTTGACACACTAACAGAGAGATATCAATACATAGGTTTTAAGATTATTACTAGTCAGATATATTCTTGTGCGGTGAATCGGGCGTGTTGAGTCCAGTTCTCTGAGCAAGGAGTAGGTCTTGTCTATTCCATATTGGGTTTATGGAACGGTATCTGAGCTAATTTGAAACTCTTGTTTTATGTATCACCCCACCTCACCTTTCCCGTTAAGCAGCCATAGTGTGTTTTCTGCATGTGTGACTCTGCTCTGTTTTGTAATTCAGTTCAAGTGTAACGGTTTTTACATTCCCTCTATAAGTGACACCTTATGAGAAGTGTCCTTTTCTGTGTGACTTATTTCACTTAGAATCGTCTTACCTAAATCCACTCATCATGCTGCTACTAGCCTTATGACATTGATTTCATGGCTGAGTGATATTCCATTGTACATAAGGACCACAACTTTTTTATCCATTTTTCGCTTTCCTGGGATATTTAAGGTGGAAGGAAGTGGAGGTCCTTGTCAACAGAGCAGCCCTAACCTTTGGTGTGCTTGTGTCTTGCTGATTTTCAATTTTCCCACTTTATCCCCCCATGCGTGGAAGTGCCCTATGCTCTCTAAGCTGTGTTTTTTAGATGTTTCAGGACACACCGTACACTTCTCCAGAGTGGCTGTTGGCAATTTACATCCCGCCCATCAGTGTAGCAAGGCTCCCATTTCTCCATGGCCTGTCCTGCATTTCTGGTTTTGACACTTTTTTCAGCATGGCCCTTTTGACCGATGGGAAGTGAGACTTCTTTGTAGCGCTGATTTGCCTTTCCAGGTTGCTTGGTAGGCCAAAAAGGGCGTATGCGTTTTTTCCTGAATATATTCAGGAAAAAACGCATACGCCCTTTTTGGCCAAGGGCATCATTGTCAACGTTTTGCCGCTTTTCATGTGCTTTAAAGGCGATTCGAATCTTCCTCCTGAAATCTGTTTCCTGCAATTCTGCCTTGATTTCAAATCCTCTTCTTTGCCTTCCCTCAATATATTTGTGGACGAGAGTTATCATTTATAACTCTGCAGGTTTGTGAATTGCAGTGCCCTGAAGCTCCATTTTACAAGTCGCTTTTTTGGGAGCCGGCCGCAAAAGCGCAGGATGGCTTCAGGCCCTGTTCTGGTTCCGGGGGGCAGGCTGAGCCTGTGGTTAATTCTTCTTCCTGATGGGAAAATAGAGTGACCTGTGCCTGTCCCAACACCAAGAGCTAGTCTCTCATTGGTTCCCCGTCTTCCCGTTCATCCTCAGGACAAATTGCAACCTGTACGGAACAGGAGGTTAAAGGTGCTGATGCTCCAAGTAGGGAGATTGCTAGTAAAGTGGCTGGAATGGCGAACCCGAGCACAAGGAGATGAGAAATGAGGTGCGTTTTAGAAACCTTTCCCCATCACACGGTGTACCATCTTCTGGGTTTCTCATGCATGTTTTCGATGTAGGAAGATGCCCTTGAACCTGGAGATTTGGGACCCATGCGATGGGTAGCACGCAGTATTACTTTAAAGGGTCTGCGTTTGCTCACCCAACCTCACCGAACCTCTCAGCCCCAAGAGTGTCCACCCTTATGTCTCATCCAGCTGTGGGTCTAGATATGGTCAATCCAGGTTGCATCACAGCCCCTGAACGAATTGTGTAAGAATTTCTCTCTCTTTCCCTGTCTTTGTTTCATGGGTTTTTAAAAGTAATTTATTTTTATAATGGGGTTTAGCTGCTTTTCACGGCTGTGTTTAGGCCGCTTTACACCCACTTGACACACTAACAGAGAGATATCAATACATAGGTTTTAAGATTATTACTAGTCAGATATATTCTTGTGCGGTGAATCGGGCGTGTTGAGTCCAGTTCTCTGAGCAAGGAGTAGGTCTTGTCTATTCCATATTGGGTTTATGGAACGGTATCTGAGCTAATTTGAAATTCTTGTTTTATGTATCACCCCACCTCACCTTTCCCGTTAAGCAGCCATAGTGTGTTTTCTGCATGTGTGACTCTGCTCTGTTTTGTAATTCAGTTCAAGTGTAACGGTTTTTACATTCCCCCTATAAGTGACACCTTATGAGAAGTGTCCTTTTGTGTGTGACTTATTTCACTTAGAATCGTCTTACCTAAATCCACTCATCATGCTGCTACTAGCCTTATGACATTGATTTCATGGCTGAGTGATATTCCATTGTACATAAGGACCACAACTTTTTTATCCATTTTTCGCTTTCCTGGGATATTTAAGGTGGAAGGAAGTGGAGGTCCTTGTCAACAGAGCAGCCCTAACCTTTGGGGTGCTTGTGTCTTGCTGATTTTCAATTTTCCCACTTTATCCCCCCATGCGTGGAAGTGCCCTATGCTCTCTAAGCTGTGTTTTTTAGATGTTTCAGGACACACCGTACACTTCTCCAGAGTGGCTGTTGGCAATTTACATCCCGCCCATCAGTGTAGCAAGGCTCCCATTTCTCCATGGCCTGTCCTGCATTTCTGGTTTTGACACTTTTTTCAGCATGGCCCTTTTGACCGATGGGAAGCGAGACTTCTTTGTAGCGCTGATTTGCCTTTCCAGGTTGCTTGGTAGGCCAAAAAGGGCGTATGCGTTTTTTCCTGAATATATTCAGGAAAAAACGCATACGCCCTTTTTGGCCAAGGGCATCATTGTCAACGTTTTGCCGCTTTTCATGTGCTTTAAAGGCGATTCGAATCTTCCTCCTGAAATCTGTTTCCTGCAATTCTGCCTTGATTTCAAATCCTCTTCTTTGCCTTCCCTCAATATATTTGTGGACGAGAGTTATCATTTATAACTCTGCAGGTTTGTGAATTACAGTGCCCTGAAGCTCCATTTTACAAGTCGCTTTTTTGGGAGCCGGCCGCAAAAGCGCAGGATGGCTTCAGGCCCTGTTCTGGTTCCGGGGGGCAGGCTGAGCCTGTGGTTAATTCTTCTTCCTGATGGGAAAATAGAGTGACCTGTGCCTGTCCCAACACCAAGAGCTAGTCTCTCATTGGTTCCCCGTCTTCCCGTTCATCCTCAGGACAAATTGCAACCTGTACGGAACAGGAGGTTAAAGGTGCTGATGCTCCAAGTAGGGAGATTGCTAGTAAAGTGGCTGGAATGGCGAACCCGAGCACAAGGAGATGAGAAATGAGGTGCGTTTTAGAAACCTTTCCCCATCACACGGTGTACCATCTTCTGGGTTTCTCATGCATGTTTTCGATGTAGGAAGATGCCCTTGAACCTGAAGATTTGGGACCCATGCGATGTGTAGCACGCAGTATTACTTTAAAGGGTCTGCGTTTGCTCACCCAACCTCACCGAACCTCTCAGCCCCAAGAGTGTCCACCCTTATGTCTCATCCAGCTGTGGGTCTAGATATGGTCAATCCAGGTTGCATCACAGCCCCTGAACGAATTGTGTAAGAATTTCTCTCTCTTTCCCTGTCTTTGTTTCATGGGTTTTTAAAAGTAATTTATTTTTATAATGGGGTTTAGCTGCTTTTCACGGCTGTGTTTAGGCCGCTTTACACCCACTTGACACACTAACAGAGAGATATCAATACATAGGTTTTAAGATTATTACTAGTCAGATATATTCTTGTGCGGTGAATCGGGTGTGTTGAGTCCAGTTCTCTGAGCAAGGAGTAGGTCTTGTCTATTCCATATTGGGTTTATGGAACGGTATCTGAGCTAATTTGAAACTCTTGTTTTATGTATCACCCCACCTCACCTTTCCCGTTAAGCAGCCATAGTGTGTTTTCTGCATGTGTGACTCTGCTCTGTTTTGTAATTCAGTTCAAGTGTAACGGTTTTTACATTCCCTCTATAAGTGACACCTTATGAGAAGTGTCCTTTTCTGTGTGACTTATTTCACTTAGAATCGTCTTACCTAAATCCACTCATCATGCTGCTACTAGCCTTATGACATTGATTTCATGGCTGAGTGATATTCCATTGTACATAAGGACCACAACTTTTTTATCCATTTTTCGCTTTCCTGGGATATTTAAGGTGGAAGGAAGTGGAGGTCCTTGTCAACAGAGCAGCCCTAACCTTTGGGGTGCTTGTGTCTTGCTGATTTTCAATTTTCCCACTTTATCCCCCCATGCGTGGAAGTGCCCTATGCTCTCTAAGCTGTGTTTTTTAGATGTTTCAGGACACACCGTACACTTCTCCAGAGTGGCTGTTGGCAATTTACATCCCGCCCATCAGTGTAGCAAGGCTCCCATTTCTCCATGGCCTGTCCTGCATTTCTGGTTTTGACACTTTTTTCAGCATGGCCCTTTTGACCGATGGGAAGTGAGACTTCTTTGTAGCGCTGATTTGCCTTTCCAGGTTGCTTGGTAGGCCAAAAAGGGCGTATGCGTTTTTTCCTGAATATATTCAGGAAAAAACGCATACGCCCTTTTTGGCCAAGGGCATCATTGTCAACGTTTTGCCGCTTTTCATGTGCTTTAAAGGCGATTCGAATCTTCCTCCTGAAATCTGTTTCCTGCAATTCTGCCTTGATTTCAAATCCTCTTCTTTGCCTTCCCTCAATATATTTGTGGACGAGAGTTATCATTTATAACTCTGCAGGTTTGTGAATTACAGTGCCCTGAAGCTCCATTTTACAAGTCGCTTTTTTGGGAGCCAGCCGCAAAAGCGCAGGATGGCTTCAGGCCCTGTTCTGGTTCCGGGGGGCAGGCTGAGCCTGTGGTTAATTCTTCTTCCTGATGGGAAAATAGAGTGACCTGTGCCTGTCCCAACACCAAGAGCTAGTCTCTCATTGGTTCCCCGTCTTCCCGTTCATCCTCAGGACAAATTGCAACCTGTACGGAACAGGAGGTTAAAGGTGCTGATGCTCCAAGTAGGGAGATTGCTAGTAAAGTGGCTGGAATGGCGAACCCGAGCACAAGGAGATGAGAAATGAGGTGCGTTTTAGAAAACTTTCCCCATCACACGGTGTACCATCTTCTGGGTTTCTCATGCATGTTTTCGATGTAGGAAGATGCCCTTGAACCTGGAGATTTGGGACCCATGCGATGGGTAGCACGCAGTATTACTTTAAAGGGTCTGCGTTTGCTCACCCAACCTCACCGAACCTCTCAGCCCCAAGAGTGTCCACCCTTATGTCTCATCCAGCTGTGGGTCTAGATATGGTCAATCCAGGTTGCATCACAGCCCCTGAACGAATTGTGTAAGAATTTCTCTCTCTTTCCCTGTCTTTGTTTCATGGGTTTTTAAAAGTAATTTATTTTTATAATGGGGTTTAGCTGCTTTTCACGGCTGTGTTTATGCCGCTTTACACCCACTTGACACACTAACAGAGAGATATCAATACATAGGTTTTAAGATTATTACTAGTCAGATATATTCTTGTGCGGTGAATCGGGCGTGTTGAGTCCAGTTCTCTGAGCAAGGAGTAGGTCTTGTCTATTCCATATTGGGTTTATGGAACGGTATCTGAGCTAATTTGAAACTCTTGTTTTATGTATCACCCCACCTCACCTTTCCCGTTAAGCAGCCATAGTGTGTTTTCTGCATGTGTGACTCTGTTCTGTATTGTAAGTCAGTTCAAGTGTAACGGTTTTTACATTCCCTCTATAAGTGACACCTTATGAGAAGTGTCCTTTTCTGTGTGACTTATTTCACTTAGAATCGTCTTACCTAAATCCACTCATCATGCTGCTACTAGCCTTATGACATTGATTTCATGGCTGAGTGATATTCCATTGTACATAAGGACCACAACTTTTTTATCCATTTTTCGCTTTCCTGGGATATTTAAGGTGGAAGGAAGTGGAGGTCCTTGTCAACAGAGCAGCCCTAAACTTTGGGGTGCTTGTGTCTTGCTGATTTTCAATTTTCCCACTTTATCCCCCCATGCGTGGAAGTGCCCTATGCTCTCTAAGCTGTGTTTTTTAGATGTTTCAGGACACACCGTACACTTCTCCAGAGTGGCTGTTGGCAATTTACATCCCGCCCATCAGTGTAGCAAGGCTCCCATTTCTCCATGGCCTGTCCTGCATTTCTGGTTTTGACAGTTTTTTCAGCATGGCCCTTTTGACCGATGGGAAGCGAGACTTCTTTGTAGCGCTGATTTGCCTTTCCAGGTTGCTTGGTTGGCCAAAAAGGGCGTATGCGTTTTTTCCTGAATATATTCAGGAAAAAACGCATACGCCCTTTTTGGCCAAGGGCATCATTGTCAACGTTTTGCCGCTTTTCATGTGCTTTAAAGGCGATTCGAATCTACCTCCTGAAATCTGTTTCCTGCAATTCTGCCTTGATTTCAAATCCTCTTCTTTGCCTTCCCTCAATATATTTGTGGACGAGAGTTATCATTTATAACTCTGCAGGTTTGTGAATTGCAGTGCCCTGAAGCTCCATTTTACAAGTCGCTTTTTTGGGAGCCGGCCGCAAAAGCGCAGGATGGCTTCAGGCCCTGTTCTGGTTCCGGGGGGCAGGCTGAGCCTGTGGTTAATTCTTCTTCCTGATGGGAAAATAGAGTGACCTGTGCCTGTCCCAACACCAAGAGCTAGTCTCTCATTGGTTCCCCGTCTTCCCGTTCATCCTCAGGACAAATTGCAACCTGTACGGAACAGGAGGTTAAAGGTGCTGATGCTCCAAGTAGGGAGATTGCTAGTAAAGTGGCTGGAATGGCGAACCCGAGCACAAGGAGATGAGAAATGAGGTGCGTTTTAGAAACCTTTCCCCATCACACGGTGTACCATCTTCTGGGTTTCTCATGCATGTTTTCGATGTAGGAAGATGCCCTTGAACCTGGAGATTTGTGACCCATGCGATGGGTAGCACGCAGTATTACTTTAAAGGGTCTGCGTTTGCTCACCCAACCTCACCAAACCTCTCAGCCCCAAGAGTGTCCACCCTTATGTCTCATCCAGCTGTGGGTCTAGATATGGTCAATCCAGGTTGCATCACAGCCCCTGAACGAATTGTGTAAGAATTTCTCTCTCTTTCCCTGTCTTTGTTTCATGGGTTTTTAAAAGTAATTTATTTTTATAATGGGGTTTAGCTGCTTTTCACGGCTGTGTTTAGGCCGCTTTACACCCACTTGACACACTAACAGAGAGATATCAATACATAGGTTTTAAGATTATTACTAGTCAGATATATTCTTGTGCGGTGAATCGGGCGTGTTGAGTCCAGTTCTCTGAGCAAGGAGTAGGTCTTGTCTATTCCATATTGGGTTTATGGAACGGTATCTGAGCTAATTTGAAACTCTTGTTTTATGTATCACCCCACCTCACCTTTCCCGTTAAGCAGCCATAGTGTGTTTTCTGCATGTGTGACTCTGCTCTGTTTTGTAATTCAGTTCAAGTGTAACGGTTTTTACATTCCCTCTATAAGTGACACCTTATGAGAAGTGTCCTTTTCTGTGTGACTTATTTCACTTAGAATCGTCTTACCTAAATCCACTCATCATGCTGCTACTAGCCTTATGACATTGATTTCATGGCTGAGTGATATTCCATTGTACATAAGGACCACAACTTTTTTATCCATTTTTCGCTTTCCTGGGATATTTAAGGTGGAAGGAAGTGGAGGTCCTTGTCAACAGAGCAGCCCTAACCTTTGGTGTGCTTGTGTCTTGCTGATTTTCAATTTTCCCACTTTATCCCCCCATGCGTGGAAGTGCCCTATGCTCTCTAAGCTGTGTTTTTTAGATGTTTCAGGACACACCGTACACTTCTCCAGAGTGGCTGTTGGCAATTTACATCCCGCCCATCAGTGTAGCAAGGCTCCCATTTCTCCATGGCCTGTCCTGCATTTCTGGTTTTGACACTTTTTTCAGCATGGCCCTTTTGACCGATGGGAAGTGAGACTTCTTTGTAGCGCTGATTTGCCTTTCCAGGTTGCTTGGTAGGCCAAAAAGGGCGTATGCGTTTTTTCCTGAATATATTCAGGAAAAAACGCATACGCCCTTTTTGGCCAAGGGCATCATTGTCAACGTTTTGCCGCTTTTCATGTGCTTTAAAGGCGATTCGAATCTTCCTCCTGAAATCTGTTTCCTGCAATTCTGCCTTGATTTCAAATCCTCTTCTTTGCCTTCCCTCAATATATTTGTGGACGAGAGTTATCATTTATAACTCTGCAGGTTTGTGAATTGCAGTGCCCTGAAGCTCCATTTTACAAGTCGCTTTTTTGGGAGCCGGCCGCAAAAGCGCAGGATGGCTTCAGGCCCTGTTCTGGTTCCGGGGGGCAGGCTGAGCCTGTGGTTAATTCTTCTTCCTGATGGGAAAATAGAGTGACCTGTGCCTGTCCCAACACCAAGAGCTAGTCTCTCATTGGTTCCCCGTCTTCCCGTTCATCCTCAGGACAAATTGCAACCTGTACGGAACAGGAGGTTAAAGGTGCTGATGCTCCAAGTAGGGAGATTGCTAGTAAAGTGGCTGGAATGGCGAACCCGAGCACAAGGAGATGAGAAATGAGGTGCGTTTTAGAAACCTTTCCCCATCACACGGTGTACCATCTTCTGGGTTTCTCATGCATGTTTTCGATGTAGGAAGATGCCCTTGAACCTGGAGATTTGGGACCCATGCGATGGGTAGCACGCAGTATTACTTTAAAGGGTCTGCGTTTGCTCACCCAACCTCACCGAACCTCTCAGCCCCAAGAGTGTCCACCCTTATGTCTCATCCAGCTGTGGGTCTAGATATGGTCAATCCAGGTTGCATCACAGCCCCTGAACGAATTGTGTAAGAATTTCTCTCTCTTTCCCTGTCTTTGTTTCATGGGTTTTTAAAAGTAATTTATTTTTATAATGGGGTTTAGCTGCTTTTCACGGCTGTGTTTAGGCCGCTTTACACCCACTTGACACACTAACAGAGAGATATCAATACATAGGTTTTAAGATTATTACTAGTCAGATATATTCTTGTGCGGTGAATCGGGCGTGTTGAGTCCAGTTCTCTGAGCAAGGAGTAGGTCTTGTCTATTCCATATTGGGTTTATGGAACGGTATCTGAGCTAATTTGAAACTCTTGTTTTATGTATCACCCCACCTCACCTTTCCCGTTAAGCAGCCATAGTGTGTTTTCTGCATGTGTGACTCTGCTCTGTTTTGTAATTCAGTTCAAGTGTAACGGTTTTTACATTCCCCCTATAAGTGACACCTTATGAGAAGTGTCCTTTTGTGTGTGACTTATTTCACTTAGAATCGTCTTACCTAAATCCACTCATCATGCTGCTACTAGCCTTATGACATTGATTTCATGGCTGAGTGATATTCCATTGTACATAAGGACCACAACTTTTTTATCCATTTTTCGCTTTCCTGGGATATTTAAGGTGGAAGGAAGTGGAGGTCCTTGTCAACAGAGCAGCCCTAACCTTTGGGGTGCTTGTGTCTTGCTGATTTTCAATTTTCCCACTTTATCCCCCCATGCGTGGAAGTGCCCTATGCTCTCTAAGCTGTGTTTTTTAGATGTTTCAGGACACACCGTACACTTCTCCAGAGTGGCTGTTGGCAATTTACATCCCGCCCATCAGTGTAGCAAGGCTCCCATTTCTCCATGGCCTGTCCTGCATTTCTGGTTTTGACACTTTTTTCAGCATGGCCCTTTTGACCGATGGGAAGCGAGACTTCTTTGTAGCGCTGATTTGCCTTTCCAGGTTGCTTGGTAGGCCAAAAAGGGCGTATGCGTTTTTTCCTGAATATATTCAGGAAAAAACGCATACGCCCTTTTTGGCCAAGGGCATCATTGTCAACGTTTTGCCGCTTTTCATGTGCTTTAAAGGCGATTCGAATCTTCCTCCTGAAATCTGTTTCCTGCAATTCTGCCTTGATTTCAAATCCTCTTCTTTGCCTTCCCTCAATATATTTGTGGACGAGAGTTATCATTTATAACTCTGCAGGTTTGTGAATTACAGTGCCCTGAAGCTCCATTTTACAAGTCGCTTTTTTGGGAGCCGGCCGCAAAAGCGCAGGATGGCTTCAGGCCCTGTTCTGGTTCCGGGGGGCAGGCTGAGCCTGTGGTTAATTCTTCTTCCTGATGGGAAAATAGAGTGACCTGTGCCTGTCCCAACACCAAGAGCTAGTCTCTCATTGGTTCCCCGTCTTCCCGTTCATCCTCAGGACAAATTGCAACCTGTACGGAACAGGAGGTTAAAGGTGCTGATGCTCCAAGTAGGGAGATTGCTAGTAAAGTGGCTGGAATGGCGAACCCGAGCACAAGGAGATGAGAAATGAGGTGCGTTTTAGAAACCTTTCCCCATCACACGGTGTACCATCTTCTGGGTTTCTCATGCATGTTTTCGATGTAGGAAGATGCCCTTGAACCTGCAGATTTGGGACCCATGCGATGTGTAGCACGCAGTATTACTTTAAAGGGTCTGCGTTTGCTCACCCAACCTCACCGAACCTCTCAGCCCCAAGAGTGTCCACCCTTATGTCTCATCCAGCTGTGGGTCTAGATATGGTCAATCCAGGTTGCATCACAGCCCCTGAACGAATTGTGTAAGAATTTCTCTCTCTTTCCCTGTCTTTGTTTCATGGGTTTTTAAAAGTAATTTATTTTTATAATGGGGTTTAGCTGCTTTTCACGGCTGTGTTTAGGCCGCTTTACACCCACTTGACACACTAACAGAGAGATATCAATACATAGGTTTTAAGATTATTACTAGTCAGATATATTCTTGTGCGGTGAATCGGGTGTGTTGAGTCCAGTTCTCTGAGCAAGGAGTAGGTCTTGTCTATTCCATATTGGGTTTATGGAACGGTATCTGAGCTAATTTGAAACTCTTGTTTTATGTATCACCCCACCTCACCTTTCCCGTTAAGCAGCCATAGTGTGTTTTCTGCATGTGTGACTCTGCTCTGTTTTGTAATTCAGTTCAAGTGTAACGGTTTTTACATTCCCTCTATAAGTGACACCTTATGAGAAGTGTCCTTTTCTGTGTGACTTATTTCACTTAGAATCGTCTTACCTAAATCCACTCATCATGCTGCTACTAGCCTTATGACATTGATTTCATGGCTGAGTGATATTCCATTGTACATAAGGACCACAACTTTTTTATCCATTTTTCGCTTTCCTGGGATATTTAAGGTGGAAGGAAGTGGAGGTCCTTGTCAACAGAGCAGCCCTAACCTTTGGTGTGCTTGTGTCTTGCTGATTTTCAATTTTCCCACTTTATCCCCCCATGCGTGGAAGTGCCCTATGCTCTCTAAGCTGTGTTTTTTAGATGTTTCAGGACACACCGTACACTTCTCCAGAGTGGCTGTTGGCAATTTACATCCCGCCCATCAGTGTAGCAAGGCTCCCATTTCTCCATGGCCTGTCCTGCATTTCTGGTTTTGACACTTTTTTCAGCATGGCCCTTTTGACCGATGGGAAGCGAGACTTCTTTGTAGCGCTGATTTGCCTTTCCAGGTTGTTTGGTAGGCCAAAAAGGGCGTATGCGTTTTTTCCTGAATATATTCAGGAAAAAACGCATACGCCCGTTTTGGCCAAGGGCATCATTGTCAACGTTTTGCCGCTTTTCATGTGCTTTAAAGGCGATTCGAATCTTCCTCCTGAAATCTGTTTCCTGCAATTCTGCCTTGATTTCAAATCCTCTTCTTTGCCTTCCCTCAATATATTTGTGGACGAGAGTTATCATTTATAACTCTGCAGGTTTGTGAATTGCAGTGCCCTGAAGCTCCATTTTACAAGTCGCTTTTTTGGGAGCCGGCCGCAAAAGCGCAGGATGGCTTCAGGCCCTGTTCTGGTTCCGGGGGGCAGGCTGAGCCTGTGGTTAATTCTTCTTCCTGATGGGAAAATAGAGTGACCTGTGCCTGTCCCAACACCAAGAGCTAGTCTCTCATTGGTTCCCCGTCTTCCCGTTCAT